>NC_034201.2:43097390-43362390 GCF_002021735.2 Oncorhynchus kisutch
ACAAGACAACTGAAATTATTGTAAAAAATTGTATTCTGGTTGCCAAATACTTCATAGACAAACAAAAATTCCAAAATTCTATACCAAAATTACACCTTTTTTTACCCGTCTTATTAAAACATTAACCCTAGTGAATAACAACAAGAATAACACCTTCCTAAATCATTATAATACGATTTTTTTCAGAGTGAATACAATTGCACTAAAATGGTTTCTATTTTGTATTATTTTATTTATATTATTTTTAACTGTGTTTGTTTTGTTAGCCATGTTTGTTGTAGTAATGTAAGTTGATTTTTGTATTATGAATAATAAATAAATAAATAAAATTGGTTTATTATTATTATTAGCTAATCACACAGGTAAGGAACTGTGACGTAATAGAAGCACCCGAATTCGAGTTCGGGAAAGAAAATGCAATTTATACTTTGCTAGCTAAGTACTTATCTTCAACCTAGACTGGATATATGTATGTATCGTGTCTGCCTCCATCACGATCAGTCACTTGCGAGCCTGATACCGTGAACCACACATAGCTAATGTGCTTTATACGTGTAACATTAGCTAGGCTACTTGTTTGTTTTGCAATTGCATAGTTAGCTAACGGCTGCGCTAACGAACCAGATTGCAAGCTAGTAGCTAGTCTATTTATGCTACCAGCTGGCTAACGGCTGCGCTAACGAACCAGATTGCAAGCTAGTAGCTAGCTGTTTATGCTACCAGCTGGCTAGCTGTACAGTTTTTTGTTTGACATGACTTTCCCTGATTCGATAGCTGTCCACGATGCGTTCATCCTCCTCTGCAGCTTCTTTGCATTGTGTGAGTATTGTTCATGAATCTGTCTGTCTGACAGGCAGGCTAGGTAATGTAGCTAGCTAGAGTAGTAAAGTAAGATCTTACTGTTATCTCGTCTCAGTTCCGTGGTTACCATGGGGAAGCTTTGGTAGAGAGCTCTGTAAATGTAGATATTTTTTGTTATTTTAAGTATTTCATATATATATCTATTTGTTGTTGTTGTGGGGGTTGATGACCTGTTGAGGGTTGGCCAAAAACATATGTTGGTGACTCATGGAGTTGCAGGACTGAATGTTGTTTACCTTGTCTTGGCTAACTATAGCTAGCTGGCTGATTTAATTTGAATAATGCATCCCAACACCTGATCAACATAGCACCGGATTTTTTTTATCACACCTTCCCCTGTTTCTGGAAGGACGTGGACTGTGCGAGTGGATGACAGAGGCTCGCCTCATAGGATAACTGCCGAGGTGTGGTGGTCTCTAAGGCTCTTATAGCTGCCGAAGGATGACCCAGGTGGGTGTTACACTTTCGGTGGTGGATGTCCCAGCCTATACAGTGCCGTAGCTGTGAACTTCATAGACAGAAGAGCCTGATGAAAATCTCCTGGCCTGTCTGATTGATGTTTCTCCCTCCCTGGATGTACCATCGACGCCACCTCAGTAAATAATGGACCTGATCGGACAGCTCAGTTTCTTCTCTTTTCTGTTCATAAAAAAAACACATGTATTGGTGGAAGAGGCAGGGCAGGCCAAGAGCAAGGAAGGAGGGTGTGGTCAAGGAAGGCATCTCCCGAGGCTAAATGCCCTAAGTTTTTTTTTATCAGAACAGGCGTAAGACAGCACTCAAACTACTCCTTTATTGAACGGGATCATCATCGATCTGTGGAAGACCATCTCCAATGAACTGCCACCTGCCTGAATTGTTTTGTTTTTACATTTTTTAAAGCGACTTGGAGATTCTGTATGAAAAGCGCTAACTATATAAAATAGATATATTATTATTTGATGATAAAAAAAAAAAGATGTATTCTAACTTTACTTTCAACTTTGATTGCACAGGCCTCAAGTTTGGGTTTGCGTTTGTGGAGGCAGGCAAAACAGATCCAAAGAACATCTCCAATGTCATCTTTAAAAATGTAGCAGACACATGTAAGTTGACATTTTTTGGTCGTTTTTTTTTGCCTAGTTTGAAGATAATCTAGGAGATTATAAAAATATAAATGTCTTGAGATGCAAACACATATGCCAAATTTAACTTGTTCACCCAATGCTGTTTGATGGAAGTGTAATCATTTGACCGGTTTGTTTATATTGAGCTGCACAACCACAGTTGTAATTTTTTTTTAGGCAACTGCTCTTTTGCGATATCAAAATTATCACTTTGAAGTAGAGCATTGTGTGAGTATTTAATCTGTGAAGAATCAGGAATCACATCTTAAATATATATTTTTTAAATGTGACTAAGAATGAGAGGAGGCTGTATTCTCAGGATACTTACTGTAGCTGTCACATGCTTACAGGCCTCCACCAACACCAACCCATAAACACGTTGCAAGCTTTATGCTTGCATGTTAGTGCAAGAAGTGGCAATAGCATGCATGCTGCTTGTTGTTTCGATAGCACAGTTTCCACTTCCTGGTGACTGATGTGGCAGAGTAGGAGTTTGAACTATAGGCCTGCAGGTCAAAGAAGGAAATGAGTAGGTGACTGTTTAGTTCATGAAGATCTTTAATCTGCTGGAAAAAAGTATTCATGTTTTTATGCAATGCAACCGACTTAACAAACGGCCTAATGGGTAAACCTTAGTTCACTACTTGTTTTAACCCATTCCATCCCTTGTTTGTTTTCAGTTGTCACTTTGCTGGCTTTCTTTCTCCATGGCTATGCATTTGCCTTTGGGGAGCACAACGCTGTTATCGGAACCCAATTCTTCCTCACACTGAACAAGACAAACATGGTAAACTTCTTCTTCAACTATGTTCGCTGTGCTGTAGCCACTACTCTGGCACTAGGGGCTGCCAACGAGAGGACAGAACCAATCGGCTACCTCATATCCGCATACGTTTTCTCAGGTATTCTCACTCACTGATTCTTAAACCACAGTTTTTGGGCCACTTGCCCTTCACTCAATACTTTTAAGGTGAGGTTTGTTATATTGCTTGTGTTCAGAGTCTCTCTGTTTCCTCAGGATTAATCTACCCTCTGGCTTGTCACTGGGTCTGGGACCAGCAAGGCATCTTCAGTCCAACCTCCACCTCCTACCCATCACAGGTGTGAACCAGTCACATCACATAATCAAATTCAGGATTTAACTATGCATTACAAGCAGAGAGATTCTCGTATTGACCCACATTTCCGTTCAGGACTATGCAGGCAGCGGTGTGATCTTCTTGCTTGGTGGTGCAGCGGCAGCTGTCTCACTGCGGGTTATAGGATCACGGGCTGGACGCTGGAGTCCCCATTTCAAACAGACAGAGCACAGCCAGCCTGTAAGTCATGGATACAAGTGCAAAGGCCATCTTGAAGACTACAAAAGTAGATGCATTCTTCTGCATCCACCAACTCCTTGTCTCCTTTGTGTGTATGACTGTTCTTAGATGGTGGTGCTGGGAGGATGCCTTCAAATGCTGGGCTTCTTGGGCCTGGTGATAGGCACTCACCCCCGTGTGTTGGATGCTGATGAGGGCCTGTTACTGGGGCTAGGCACTGTAAACTTGTTGCATGCTGCTACAAGCGGAGGACTCTACGGACTAATGATCCAACGCATCGATAAGAACTACTATGATCTCGACAGCATGCTCTCTGGGGCCATTGCTGGCATGGTAATACAGTTCGGGGCTTGGGAGATGTTGGTCTGTTGTGACTGCTTGTGTTGACCTGTGCATAATCAATAACTAAGCATTTGTTTTTACGCTGAGCTCAGAGTCCAGTCTTTCTGTGGTGTTTACAGGTGGCAGTGTGTGCAGGAGTAGACACCTACATGCCTGGTGTGGCAGTCATGTGTGGGGCCACTGGATCTCTCCTCTTTATTGGCTTTCGCCGCTTCCTCTGTGCTGTGAGGGTGGATGACCCCCTTAACATCATCTCTGGTTAGAATCATATTTCTGGTTGAAATACAAAAATACAAAAAAATTGCCTCAAAACTCCCCAAAACCCACATGAATCATAATGCGTCTCACTTTCTCTGTCAGGGTACTTAATTCCAGGGGCCTGGGGCTTGATGCTTGCAGGTTTATTCTCTGATCATGGGGCTCTTGGAGGACATATCCAGGTGAGGAATGAAACAGACCACCCTGGAGTGACCTCTGCTGCATAATTGCTGTAGCGCACAACATTTATAGAGTTGGTTCTCCTTTTGTTATTATTTCCAGGTGTTGGGGAACAATTGCATTGTGGCACTGGTGTTATTCTTCTGGGCAGTGGCTATTATGTACCCTCTTCTCTCCATACTCATGTGTTTTGGAGTGCTGCGAGTCCCCCGCTTTATGGAGAAACAAGGTGAGATAATACCATTGCCCTGCAGTCATTTCAGCACAGGAGGCTAAGAGGAATGGTACATTTGGTATGCATAATGATGCATTCTCCCTGGTGTTTTTTTTTTTTTTTTTTTACAGGAATAGACAAAATCAGACACACGCTAAGACACCCTCACGGCACCAGGAAGTCACTGAACTAACCCCAGACAGAAACATCAATCCAGAGGCAATGAAGTTAAACCTGGGGATAATTTTTGAATGTTTTTTTCTAAACAATTTCTTAATGCATAACTAAAACATTTGTTAGCAAGCATATTTGTTCCAGAGTAATCCTCTTTTGTTTGCACCATAGTTTCATATTGAGAAGGATGGCAGTACAAAATATTTACAAAGTCAAACAATTTATTGTATGAATTACAGATGTCTTGAGTAAGGCAAACACTACTACACAATTGCCCCATGTTTCTAGGTGGAATTTATTAGGGAAGCATTTAGTTGTGAGGTTGTTATTTGGGGGCCGAACAGTTAAAGTCAAATAAAATAAAATGCACTGTCCAATAACTGACATATTTGATAGCAGATAAACATCCACTATATTTGCGTGAAAAAACATGTAGTGCAACTAGTGGAATGTAGGCAAATGAACACACAAAGAAATCTTCAAGGTCAATGGGAACCTGTTGTAAGTTATTATTATTTTTAAACATCTGTGGACATTTACCCTAAATTCAGATATAAAATTCCCAATAAATTACTAATTGTATTACTATGACATGTTATCCCATTATATCAACCACAAACCTAGCAGTTTCAGGGACTCCTCAGACTGTATGTACAGCATGCGTTTAGTTTTTTTGGGAGGCTGGTTTGGGAATAGAATGGGGGGTTTTGGGGATGAGTCATAGACTACCGACCTGGTGGCAGAACAGTTTGCTCTATAGCCAACCCTTTTGTTGTGCTCATGACAACAAGTAGCTGGCTTTAGCACATCTGGGAACAGGCTGATAGAATACTACAGACAGCAAAGTTTACTTTGATCAGCTGAAAGGGAAAGGTTGTAGAGTGTAAAGAAATGCATAAAGTCTTTAGGTCATTTGCCTTTCTTTGATGAACCAAACCCCGAGAATCCCATCACAGCAGCCATTTCATCATCCTCCTCAAAAAGATCCTCCTCTGCTTTGCGCTTCTTTTCCTTCTGCTTCTCCTTCTTGTAAGCCTTTGCTTTCTCCTCCTTGGAAAAGTGACAGGGATACATGCTTTCACGATTTGTTTTAACATGGCTTAAATGGTCATTATACTCACATGTTAGACATACGTATTTATTTCCTGACCTGAACTAATAACACACATTACATCCATTTGGGCTGACAGAGTAAGATTGACAGTATTCTAGCCCCATCACCTACCTCTTCTCGAAGCTCTTTCATGCGCTCTTCAAAATCATACTCCGTCTGCTTCTCCTCAATCTTCTTCTTGTTAACTTCAAATCGTTTCTTCACCTGGTCCAATGAGGATCGCTCTACGCGCATGGACATTCCCAGATTCCTCTGGTCTGTGAGGAGAAAGTAGATGAGAAAACAGATGACCAATTTAGCCATCTACGTTGCACTTTAAATTTTTTGGGTATTTTACACCCTTTTCCGATCTTGTCTCGCCACTGCAACTCCCCAACGGGCTCGGGAGGCAAAGGTCGAGTCATGCATCCCCTGAAACATGACCCGCCAAACTGCACTTCTTAACACCCGCCCGCTTCACCTGGAAGCCAGCCGCACCAATGTGTCAGAGGAAACCCTGTTCACCTGACAACTGAGGTCAGCTTGCAAGGTGCCCGGCCCGACACAAGGAGTCGCTAGACGATGAGCCAAGTAAAGCACCACCCCAGCCAAACCATCCCCTAACCCAGACGATGCTGGGCTAATTGTGCACTGCCCTATGGGACTCCAGATCATGGCCGGTTGTGATACAGCCCGGGATCGAACCTGGGTTTGTAGTGACACCGCTAGCACTCCAATGCAGTGCCTTCGACTGCTGCGCCACTCGGGAGGCCATACATTGCACTTGTAATGTAGATGACAATGTTGTGCATACTCACGTTTCTTGCCATTGATGTGGTCCAAGAAGTTGATGGAATCCTTCACAACACAATCACACACATTGCAGTAGTACCTGAACATTAGATATAAGAGGTTAGCACTCAATGCCTTTATCAGAAACCTGTATCACTTGTCAAAAAGACAATGACATCAATTAGGGCTAATCTGTATCCATAAATAATATAATGCATACAGCTCTTAGATAAGGGAGTGACAATAACAGTGTCAACTTCATTTCAGAAGCATCTTTGGATGCCAGCCTCTTACCCGCCCATCTCAGCCTGTGGTGTGGTCTTGGTGATAACAATGGTTTTACCCAACTTGGACTCGAGGTCCACCTTGTAGTCCCTGTGTCGCAGGAGTTCCCGCTTAACTGGGGGCGCTGGCTTGCCTGAGAGAAGGGGGCATGATAATTATGTATACGTTCATGGTGTGTTCATTCTCTATTCATTACTCACAGGAATTAATGTATTCATGGGAATCAATTTCAATTTGAAGCTTTCACTTAGTTAACTCCCATGTTAGTTACAGGGGCGAAAGGATAATTACCATCTTTTTTGTCTCTCTCCTCGTCGAGACGTTTTTGAGCCAGTTGTTCATACTCATCTTTGTCCCACTTTCGTCGAAAATCATTCTTGCTGCTATTACCTCCACCACTGGACTTCAGGAACAAACAAAAAAAAAAGGGGGGGGGGGTTAGTTTAAGAAATGCATGATGACAGTACATTTCAACACATTACAATTTCTTCAAGCACAATTACTTATAGTTTTTACTTTCTACCTATAGTTCTCAAACCTCCTGGGGACCAACAACCGTACCTTCTATTTGATCTATTCCGGAGCTAGCAAATCTGATTCAAATTGTAAACTAATTATCAAGCCCTTGACTAAGTGTATCAGGTGAAGTAGTTCAGGACTACAATACAATTGTGAAACATCTGGGGGGGGGGTCCAGAGGAGAGTTTTGAGAACCGGTGAGTTAGACAAACAAATAGCTATTGGTAACAGCCACAAGCTTTACTAGTTAGTTAGCACGGCTAGCTTACGTCCATAATGTCTGGTCATTTTACAAAGTTAGAATTGATCTCAAACGTTCTACTCTCACACGAATTATGACATATAAAAGTCGTGTTGATTTCACCCTAAAACCGTAAGGATTAATTAGCCTCACGATACATACCCCACTGCCGGACGCCATTTTGTTTGTAGCAACGATATGGAATACGTTACTGTCGCAATATTTGGGGGATGTGAAGTATATTGTCGTGTTTATGTCGAGCGCCTTGTTTTAAGTAGGAAAAATAAATAGCCTATTCATATCAAGTCATTGATTCATCATATAATGGGATTTCTAAACAAAAGCTGACACCTTTCTTAGATTTTTTTACGAAATGGAAAAATCGAATGCATTGCATTATGGTAAATCATTATTATTATTATCTACTGTACATCAAATAATTAGCCCCATCAAATAATTAGCTAGTTATTAAATGAAGTACTTTAAGCGTACTGGGAAGCCGGACCAAAGGGTTGTCACTAGTTACCCCACCACAGCCACAAAGTAAAAATAGGCTATATCGTCAAATTGAATTAATTTAGTTGTGAGGTTGTCATTTGGGGGCCCAATTTAAGTTTAGGGTTAGGCATAACGTCTTAATTTAAGTTTATCGTTAGGCATAAAGTTAGCAGATTTTAAAATGGGGTAACATGAGATGAGAGTCCCCCCCAATGCCTAATAGCTGAAACAAAAAAAGCAAAGCTTGGAAAAACATTTTTGGCCATGCTTAGGGTAGCAAACTATAAAGGAAAATAAATTACTACAGTTTAAATGTTAACATTTATTTTTTAGGAAAGGGACAGCTAATAGAAGATTATGCCACAGGGTTTCACAGAAGTGTCCCTATTTAAAAAAAAAAAGAATAATACAATTTTACCTATTTTGCACATAAATTATCTTTCTTCTTTAACCTTGCATTCTAAGAACTCAAACATTTATCTTTGCCTCCATTGTGAACAGTTAAACTAAACTCATTATCATTTGAATAAGGAAAGATTTTATATCCCAGCAGTCTAAAATGAATTCAAGAGCAAAAGGTTTTCAATAGTTTGTAATATTTCTATTTTTCATTTGGAATATAACTGATTAAATGTTGATTAAACACACACACATTAAGCATTTTATAACAATAACTTAACACAATGGCATTTTCCCAGATTTTTTTATTGACACAGAGGTCACAAATTAATCCCATCCCAGTTAAATTTGAGCATAGCTCTTGAGCCCACCTTTGACACTGCTGGCACCGTATCCAGTCCCCACCGGTAACAGAGAAGAGCTCGTTTAGGGTGTTTGTTGTGGTTTTGGAACCTGGAAGAACCTTTTTCAGTGGCACCACAGCTTTCTTTTGTTTCCTTTTCCTTTTGCTTTCTTAGTTCTCTCAAAGTTGTTTTGCCTTGTCCTCCAGGAACCTCTTGTGGGGTGAGGCTGTCAGGACTAGCTGACTCAGCCTTTATTTTCCTAGGACTCGCCTCCTGTATCCTTGGCCTGGGGGACAACTCCAATATGACATCTGCCGCTGTTTGTTGTTGTAGAACTGGTACTGTTAACAAAAACAAAAAGACAACAACAAGAATGCATGAGTATTGGTTCAATAAACATGTATTTCTAATCACTCTCTATGCTACTTTATGTTTCCTAAAATGAGTGCAAACATGTATTTTTCTTACCAACATTAAGAGCAAGTTCACTGGAGACCTGTGAGTGTTGAGTAGGCTGTGGGGTGGAGGTTGCGGCGGATGTTGATGTTGTGGCAGAGGTTGCTTGTGGGATACGGATGGATAATCCTGTGTGCCGCTTCATAAAACTGTAAAACCAGTCTATGCATGTTTGTCTAACCTGGCCCCTATTCTAACTCTGACCCCTAACCCTAAATAAATGGGTGACCACTAACCCTCACCATAAATGGGTGAGATGCCCCACTGGAGGAGGGGCATCTCCTCATACTAACCTAACATATTACTACTTCACAAAAAAACAATCAACATTTTTCTCTCTAAACAAGTGGGAGATTTATCTTAAGGATTCCTTACATGTACATTTAAAAAATAATAATGGATCTAACTTCCTTGGATTATATCTATTACTTTTTCTAAATTGCAATTGAAATTATAAACTTTCCTCAAAATCGTTTTGATGGAATTATGGAACTGAATACACTTGTGGTTGATCAAGGAAGGCTGAGGAACTGTTGATATTTATTATTATTATTATTATTTGTATATTTTTACATCATGTGGTTTTTGTGAGAATTTTACAGGGGGGTGGGGGCTCATTTTACCCCAGGGGGCATCTAATCCCATATAACTCTATATTTGGATTTGTATGGCATGGCAGCCTTCAATGCAGGTGTCTGCTGACTGATCTATAAAGAACCTTGCATTCTAAATAACTAGCCCTACTCATTATTATTTGTAAATCAGTCAGTCAGTCACAATTTACCAACGATACATTACAGATTTGTTCCTCTCGAACAAGGACAAATTGTAGAAATAAGGGTTTTAGCCATAATTATGGTCTTGTTCCCCTGCTCAGATGTTGCATGCGTCAAAACATTCGACTCTGTCATCGACTGACAGATTTCTATAACATATGGTGCTTTCATGACGCACCAAAGTTATTGCAAACCCCTAAAATAGCAGAACACAGGGAGCAGGGAACAACATGTTACTCAGTCAATATTCAGTAGTTTTAAACTACACATGATAGAATGACAAAAACATACAGACCTCGGCTCCATAAATGCACCTTGAAACGGGTGTTGGTGTTTTGGGGAAACATGTCGTTCAGAACAAACCGTTATGCAACATATCAAACGTTCAATCGAACTAAACGCACCCAAGATAGGGCAGGTGCCACACCCCTGCAGCCCCGCCCTGATGGCACCTGGCGTTAATTTAAAACCTTTCCTTGCCGCAATGGTGAATTTACTGCGTGGCTGCAGCCAAATATATCATGTCAACAAGCATCGAATCCGCATTTCAAGGTCCATTTATGGAGTCGAGGTCTGTATTTTTTTGTTTGTCATTCTATCACATGTAGTTTACATCGTCTCTACATTGAAGATGATTAGGTTATGTTTCTTATGTGTATGGCCGAAAATTCTATCACCATAAAGTGGCCGACCACCACTACATTATTTTTTATCTGGTGCTAATTACAAGGTCACGTAATTGATTCTGAAATTGTTTAATCTACCCACAAAGTTAAGTGGTATAATTTAACAAAAATGATTCACTTATATTGAATAATATTTTTCTCCCTGTGTACTGTTATTTTAGGGGTTGGTCAATGCCTCTTTTGTCTGGCGTTCCAGCGCTGCCCCCAGGCTTCAGGTCCAGACCACCTTCTTATCCAAGCAGCCCTGAACCTTGGCTTCTCCCAGGATGTAGCTCTGTGTATGACAGTCTGGTCAGGTACATTTCTTTTGTTGATTGAGCATGACAACAGTCAACCTAAACTTACCCAGAGAAACTGGTTTGGGCCCAAATGTCTGGTTTACTTTTAGATGATATTTGACCTGCAGAAAATGAAAGGCAGCGTGCTAACCCCAACTGACTTCTATGCCTTTCCTTAATATTTAACACTTACCTGAACCTTACCTGAACCTCACTAAAACTTACCTGAACCTCACTAAAACTTACCTGAACCTCACTAAAACTGACCTGAACCTCTCTAAAACTAACTCTTGTTCCTAAACCTAACCATAATTATGCCTAATATGAAATGTTTGTTCAGCTGTGCAAAAGTCCACCTATTCTCACTGGTTACTTATATTTGGGTAGCCTAAGGTTAGAGTGTAACCAAAAGGTTGCTGGATCGAATCCCTGAGCTGACAAGGTAAAAAGGTTGTTCTGCCCCTGAGTAAGGCAGTTAACCCACTGTTCCCCTGGTGCTGAAGATGTGGATGTTGATTATGGCTGCCCATGCACTTCTGTTTCTGAGGGGTTGGGTTCAAATCTGAAGACTCATTCAGTTGTACAACTGACTAGGTATCCCCCCTTCCTTTATTTTCCTGTTCCTTTCAGTAATACAGCCCCAGCCATGCCCCCCTCCCCCATTAATGGAGAAAGAGGACCTGCCCCTGCTATGCAAAAGCTGCGCAGGTATTATTCATTACTCTGGTATTCCAGCACCTGCCTTGCACTTCTGCTCTAATGACGGTTGTATTTGTTAGTGCACACTAGAGCATTTTTGCAAAGGAAAACATTTAGGTCAGTTCTTTCCTGATTTTTACTTTGATTACTCTAACCTGAACTTTTGTCTGATTGCTTTTCCTATCAGGTCCTCCATCCTTGAGCGATGTATCCTTAGGATGTCTACTGCAAGTGTTGCTGTTGGAACGGAAGACATGGATGGTGTCAGGAGGTAGGAATCCACTCATTTCTTTGTCAGCCTAAAGAGCACAGTTAAGGACTCTTTTATATGAAGGGCCTCTGTTCCTCAATCAGTTGACTTGAACCCTTTACCATTGCTCTTTTGAAATGTATAACATATTCTCTATTTAGATGGGGAATTCCCATGCACTATTTCAAGCAATGTTAGTAGAAATCCTGAAGGCTTGTTTTTCTAGGTCCCAGGCAGGGATGCGTTTGGCCCCACGAAACCTGGATCCAGCTCACATGGAAGGCAATGAATCTGTTCTGAAACGACGGCAGAAACAGGTTCAGTACGGCAAGAACACCTCTGGCTACCAGAATTACCTGGAGCAAGTTCCCAAGTATGACAACTGATTATTCTGTTTATTTATTTTTTGCTATCAGAACAGGGCACAGTAACTAGGTTCTAAAGGGTAACTAATGGCCTGTGAAAAGCCCTAAACACTTTTACTTAACTATTTATTGGATGAGACCTTGGAAACTCAAAAGTTGGATATAAATATAAGCCTCCATGAGTAGGTGGAATATTTATTCTTTTTTTTTTTCTCCCCTCTTTCTGATCCAAGGCGTTTGAGAATCCCTGGGCTGCACCCATCCACTCCAAACAAATATAGAAAGTACAGCCGCCGATCCTGGGACATGCAGGTTCGCCTTTGGCGGAGAGCTCTGCATGCGTGGGACCCTCTGTCTGAAGCGCATGGAGAAGCAGAGGAACAAGATCCTCTTGACCAACTGTAGGCATTTGGTGTTTTTACATTTGTAATAGCATTTGCTTGTCTTAAGTTGACCTGATCAATTCTTGACTATATGCAGGCAGGGGTTGCTTGAGCAGATGAATTGTGAGCTATATGAAGACTACAGTGGTAAAGAGAGGACCAGAGGGATGCTGTCAAACTCCAAAGCCCCCTTCTCCTCTAAACCTCCAGTAATGTCATTCAACAGTCCCTGGATGTTTCCCCATGGATCTCAGGTGTGTCAGTTTTACTCTCTTCTTTAGTAGGTGTTGTCTTGTATTTGGAGAACTGTACAGACTGACTTGCCTCTCTTTAGGTGGATGTGTCGGGTCCTCAGGTGCCATCCTCCCAGCCAGGCTTGGGGTATGCCTTTAGCAGTCATCTAACGGCTGATGAGAATGTGGTGGGATGGCTAAGATTTCTCCTGGAAACTGACCACTCCCGCGATCAACAGGCGCCCCTGCAGGGCGACCGGCTACTGTGGAAGCCGTACTGATCATTGCTGTCAGTCACAGCGGTAGATCTTTTGGGTATATCCTAATAGACTTGCAGGGTTGCACTGGGTGTTGTGCTGACTATGAAAGGGATGATTGCTGTAAAATATTTACCACTTTTGGGTTCACTTTTTACACTTTGGTTATGGTTTTGTAGTGCACATTTTCAAACTGCTTCACTAATCATGTACCTACATTGATGTCTATTTGGACCACTGTAATGCACTTTTTGCACCATTTACCTTCATCACAATTACATTTGAGTTATGTTAGGTTTTCACTGCCCCATCCTCTAAAACAGGATTCTATCCTGACCTGCCTAAATTCTGTTTTCTCTCTAAAGAGTAAAAATGTATTAGCTTTATGTTGCGTTTTGCACACCAGCCACATCACCATGTTCACCAGTCTGTGACCCAACTGACTGTCAGGCTCTATACGGTCTCATGCACCATCCTCTCCTGCCTACCTAGCTGTTTTTCTAAAAACAATATCGATGGGGAAAATGCTATCACTTTGTTTAGTAGTTTTTTTTTATTCATTTTTTTTTCTTAATTGTCTTTTTGTACAACCTGAGTACTGATGCAAAACGAAATTAATAAAGATATGTTCCAAATTGAATATGTGGAAAATAGACTCTGTGGGGAAATGGCTCCAGGATAGAGTTCCAGGATAGAGTTCAGTGTGTCAAATCGGAGGGTCTGTTGTCCGGACCTCTGGCAGTCTCTATGGGGGTGCCACAGGGTTCAATTCTTGGACCGACTCTCTTCTCTGTATACATCAATGAGGTCGCTTTTGCTGCTGGTGAGACTCTGCTCCACATCTACGCAGACGACACCATTCTGTATACTTCTGGCCCTTTGTACACTTTTAACAACCCTCCAGGCAAGCTTCAATGCCATAACTCTCCTTCCGTGGCCTCCAATTGCTCTTAAATACAAGTAAAACTAAATGCGTGCTCTTCAACCGACCGCTACCTGCCCGCCTGTCCAACATCACTACTCTGGACGGCTCTGACTTAGAATACGTGGACAACTACAAATACCTAGGTGTCTGGTTAGACTGTAAACTCTCCTTCCAGACCCATATCAAACATCTCCAATCCAAAGTTAAATCTAGAATTGGCTTCCTATTTCGCAACAAAGCCTCCTTCACAAATGCTGCCAAACATACCCTTGTAAAACTGACCATCCTACCAATCCTTGACTTCGGCAATGTCATTTACAAAATAGCCTCCAACTCTCTACTCAGCAAACTGGATGCAGTCTATCACAGTGCCATCCGTTCTGTCACCAAAGCCCCATATACTACCCACCATTGCGACCTGTACGCTCTCGTTGGCTGGCCCTCGCTTCATACTCGTCGCCAAACCCACTGGCTCCATGTCATCTACAAGACCCTGCTAGGTAAAGTCCCCCCTTATCTCAGCTCGCTGGTCACCATAGCATCTCCCACCTGTAGCACACGCTACAGCAGGTATATCACTCTAGTCTCCCCCAAAACCAATTCTTTCTTTGGCCGCCTCTCCTTCCAGTTCTCTGCTGCCAATGACTGGAACGAACTATAAAAATCTCAAACTGGAAACACTTATCTCCCTCACTAGCTTTAAGCACCAACTGTCATAGCAGCTCACAGATTACTGCACCTGTACATAGCCCACCTATAATTTAGCCACCCATTATTTTTAGTTCTACTTTGCACATTCTTCCACTGCAAATCTACCATTCCAGTGTTTTACTTGCTATATTGTCTTTACTTTGCCACCATGGCCTTTTTTTGCCTTTACCTCCCTTATCTCACCTCATTTGCTCACATCGTATATAGACTTGTTTCTATTGTATTATTGACTGTATGTTTGTTTTACTCCATGTGTAACTCTGTGTCGTATGTGTCGAACTGCTTTGCTTTATCTTGGCCAGGTCGTAATTGTAAATGAGAACTTGTTCTCAGCTTGCCTACCTGGTTAAATAAACAAAATAAAAGGCTTCAACATACTAACTGCATTACGCCAAGCAGCCACAAGATGACACTATACGCTTAGGGTGAGTCTTTAATTTTGTTTTACTTGCCACACCAATACCCGCCAATTTGTCGCAAATGTATTGTGGGATGAACAGTGCGTCTCAGAAAGCCTAATATCAAAAGTGATCTATTTCAATGTTGGGCCCTGGCATTATCAGGTCTTATCAATTTGTCACGTAAACAACTGATCCTGATTTAGCGAACTACAAGTCCCAAACATTTTTGTCGGTTCAGTCCAATTTTTGAAATTTCCTAGCATGAATGACATTTTGCGCTTGCTTTTTATTTAAAGCATAAATTCCGAGCTATTTTAATGTTGACATATTTTGTATGCACTATTGAATACTCATTGCTTGCCCCCACCCCACCCCCAACTGTAAATGTTATTTATGAATTCCAATCGCTTACGGGCGTGTGAATGTTTTTTTTCTAAATGGACGACTGGATGAATTGCTTGTAGGCGATGTATTTTTCAAAGAGAGATACTATCTTTAGATATTTGGCACGCTGATCATATTACATTTTATGTTCCAGATATTGGAATCGACGAATGGTCTGTTACATGTTATGCTTTTTAATGGGTCAATACATCGGAGACCCATAGCCGAACACTAGCGCGGCTGACTAGTCGGGAGCTGCACAGGCTACAAATTGGGTTTATCCTTCATGAGCAGTATTTAACCCGTGTGTGCAAGGCCTAAGGTCCGGTGGGCTTCTTGGTCAAGGTAAGAACGACATTAAATCAAGTAGCTGTTACAAAAAGTTATTGATACCAGCTCCGTTTAATCAGAAAAATAGCTCACTGCATTATATTCTGCATGGCCGTGTTTTGCTAGCACGCGTCCTAGACTCAGCAGAGGTCCTAGGGTGTAGCAATAAATGCATGCAATAGCCTCGATAGCTAGGGATTGAATCAGATGGTGGGGAGGGAGTCATTGTAATTGACTAATTTAAGGCCAACAAGCTTTGTTGATTTTAATGTTTGTGTTTGTCTGCAAATCGGCATAATCAGTTAAATGGACGTACGCTGAGCTAACGTTAGCTTGCTAGCCATAGAAATTACGATTTGCGCTTGCGTTAACTGACCGGCTAGTTAGCTACCATAGCATCAGATTGTCACAGTGCGGGCTGGTTGTGGATCTAACGTTAAATCAACAACTAGCTACCAATGTTAGCGGAATAGCTAACGTTAGTTTTTTATTGATGTAGCGATGAGAATGCTTAATATCACGTGAACGGGTTTAGACCGACCTTCAAAACTACGATATAATAATTGTGAATGAATAGCTACTATTGCACACTGGATATGTTTGTAATGGGCCAGTTAATGTGTTATCTACCAGCTAAACGTATGTAGCCGTCATTCTGGTTTTCCAAATTGCCCCCCCCCCCCCGCTATATCTCAATCTGCTACATTGGCAATTTGATCATGCAGAAGAGCGTGCCAATTGATAGATTATGACAAGCTTGATAACATACGCACCATACACACACGTACATATATATGGCTTTTGTGTTGTCGATATGTGGTTGTAAATCAGTGGCCTTAGGGTACACACTTAAATGTGTTGTGAAATGTAATGTTTTTCATTGTGTATTTAAGTTAATTGCCTTCATTTCGCTGGACCGCAGGAAGAGTAGCTACTGCATTGGTAGCAGCTAATGGGGATCCATAATAAATAGAAAAATAATTTGCAAGATTGGACCTCAGTATGACCCCCTTTCAAATATACATATCCATCATTAAAGGGATACTTACGGACTTTGGTAATGAGGCTCTTTGTTTATCTTCTTCTCCTGAGTCCGGTGGATACCATTTTTATGTTGGTGTCCAGTATGAAGTATGAGTAAGTTTTGCGAGCCAATGATAACTAGCGTAAGCGCAATGACTGGAAGTCTATGGGTATCTACTAGTGCAATGACAGGAAGTCTATGGGTATCTACTAGTGCAATGACAGGAAGTCTATGGGTATCTACTAGTGCAATGACTGGAAGTCTATGGGTATCTACTAGTGCAATGACTGGAAGTCTATGGGTATCTACTAGTGCAATGACAGGAAGTCTATGGGTATCTACTAGTGCAATGACAGGAAGTCTATGGGTATCTACTAGTGCAATGACTGGAAGTCTATGGGTATCTACTAGTGCAATGACTGGAAGTCTATGGGTATCTACTAGTGCAATGACTGGAAGTCTATGGGTATCTACTAGTGCAATGACAGGAAGTCTATGGGTATCTACTAGTGCAATGACAGGAAGTCTATGGGTATCTACTAGTGCAATGACTGGAAGTCTATGGGTATCTACTAGTGCAATGACTGGAAGTCTATGGGTATCTACTAGTGCAATGACTGGAAGTCTATGGGTATCTAATAGCATGCTAACAGATACCATAGGCTTCCAGTTCATTGAGCTCGTCAGCTTGTAGTCCTAAATAAGGAATGATTTATCTCTGGTTTGTTCAGCCATTCCTATAGGGAAAGAATAGGGTTTTGTAATAACCTCAGACATTATTGTTGTCGTTTAACACCGGTTTATGAGATCTTATATGTTTTGTTCATTGAGATATTAGTCAGTTAATATAACCTTTGTGAATTATGAAGCCTTTATGAGCTTTATGTTGTGCTTTATTACATACATGCTTGAAAAGTCACAGAAAGGGACGTTAGCTGTTGAAGATTATATCGTAGAACAAAACGTACAAGATCTCCTAAGCCTGTTTACCACAGACCTTATTTTCAGTGTTTATCAACAACAACAAAAAATAATAATAAATAAACTCCATTCATTTTCTCCATAGACTTTGTTCAACAAACCATGGCAGATTTAGTGCCTACAAAACGACGCCATTACTATTGCTCTCTATTGCCATATACTTCCAGTCATGGCGCTAGCTGTAGTTAACTTTCTTCAAACTGCACGCAGAGAAATAAAAAAATGGCATCCACAAGTTTATCTGACTCTGGGGAAATAGATAGATTTCCTCATTGCCAAAATCCCAAAGAATCCTTTTAAGGTTACTGGTTGATATATTTGTTTTTGATCAAATGTTCTGGTTGTTGGACATGTGCGTAGTGATAAATGCTATCTGGAATCTAGGGGACTCTCCATAACCTTAACCCTTACCTTAACCATTTTACATTTTAATTTCAAATGGGATAGGGACGTCCCAGGGATTACGGATAGCGTGGACTGTTCAAGAAACCCAGAGTGGCTTCATCAGGCAGGTCAGCCCTGAACAGCAGGCACCTTGAGGCTTCACGCTTTCCCCAGGTACCTGTCACCATTCTTTCTGCACTCACATAGTGTGTGTCTGAACACATGTTAATGTGCATGTTTCCTAAAGGGTTGTTCAGTGGTTGAGCATCTCAAAGTCGGTCTCCATCTTCTAGGTCTGGAGACTTTTGACAGAGAAAGGGATGGGTCACCAAAGTCAATATGGCAAACTGTACAGAATATGATGAAAATGGGATTATTGCAAATGTCCTAAAACATTTAGAGATGTCCCATTTAAGAGGCACAACCACTGTTTTAAACACCTGCTCCTGTTTTGGAGTTTAATGAAGGTGACCCTTGTACTGCCGTTTCCTGTTGAGAAGACAAAAGTGGTAACAGGGCTCCTGTTGTGTGTCTGATTTCTCCCTTCAGGTGAGCTGACTACAGTGATGAACATGCCCCAGTGAGACAGGGCAGGGCAACCTGGCCCAGAGGAGTACTGGAGGTGCCAGAATAGCTCAGCTACTCTCAATCAGACGGACGAACAGACAGAGGGCCACCCCTCCCCCTAACCCTCCACCTCACCCACCTCCCCTACTCCTCGCAACCATGCCATGGTCACACTGATCGTCGAGCGTCTGCGGGAACATATTTTGGACGGCAACACTCACAAAACGGCCCTCAACGTGGTAAGGTTTCTTCTCTTCTGTGTTAGCCTATGACTGCTTGCGTGCCCTTGTCTTGACTGTAATATAGTCCTCATGTTTAGGACCGTTTATTTCCCCTGCTGTCAGTTTGTTTCTGATTGGTATTTTATGTGCTGTGTCTCCTCTAAATGAACATGTATGTCTTCCAGTCTCTGCTGGACCCCAACAACCTAGGAATTTGCTGGCCTACAGATGGATTGATGCCTGGTGAGTATGTACAAGTATAGCCACTTAGCCTGTGATTCAGCAATGCCTTGCATTATGCTTTGTAACTTTGGCTTTGTGCTGTGCCATGTTGACACGAGCACAGGGTAATGGGGGTGAATACCAAATTACAGAAGAGAACTGGTTGTTGAAAGGAGTATATGAAACATTTTAATAGGGCAAACAACTGTTAGAAAACAACCCGACAACCACCCAGTAGCCTATTCACAACCAATAGTAATCTAATTTCACCTTGTTAAAAAAAAAAAAAAGACTACTTTTTATGTTAATTTGCAGAGATGTTTTGAAAAACAGTTGGTTTCTGTCAATTGCTCTGTGACAGCACTGGGGGACCCACTCGCAAAACTGGTGGCATAGAAATCAATACAACTGAGTGTACTGGCACTGTAAACATTGCGCACATGTTCAGCATTTTAGCTCATGTAGTTATCCTAGGAAATTATTTTGCACCAAAATGTTGTGACACAATAGACCAGTAGCCAAATTACATGTCACAACGTTTTTGATAATTTACAGATGTCCTTGTCCTTCAATAGAGTGGTATATGGATGACGAGGTGATTAGCAAGGTGTATGCCTATTCATCATTGAAATATGCTGATCATAACCACTGTAATATCATAATAATAACAACACAGTAATTTTGTAATGTAAGATATGAGACGCAGGGATGGATTGATCAGGGGATGTTCATTCATCAAACAACCCGTTAGCTGTCCTACTCAATGCCTATCCTGGGGAGTAGCGTAGCTCCAAAAGGCTACTGATAGTGCACAGTCATACGGTCTGAATGCTAGCTGACATTGTCTAATCTTTAAAAAAAACACGCCATGGTCTCTGCCTAGAAAACTCCTCAGACTAGCCCATTATTCAAGCCATTATTAGAGAGAGCGAGAGAGAGGCAGCCCCACTAGGCACGGGGGCTAGAGGTACGTTCATTTTCCACCTCTCAAAAAGAAGGCTACTGCTAATAAAGTTAAATAGACTGAACAACAGTACTATGGTGCCTAGTGAAGGGTTTCCTTCTCCACGACCCCTTGTTTTATATACACCCCAAACAGGAAACCACATTATGCGATCTATTTCATGCATGTACTTTAGGCGGATCATGCAAAGGACATCTTCTAAAAACAGAAACTACAGTTGGCAGAGATGATTCCTCAAAGCCTCTACTTGTCAGCTATCACTATATACACTACATACTTGTATTTGGTATGATTGTCAATGTCATCTTCATAGCATAGCTGTCCCCTTCATACAGTACTTTCCTTCTCAATTCATTATCTTAGAGCCTACTTTCAGGAGAGGAAGGTGTTTTAATACGTTATTTTTGGGTCTGACATACGCTGGTGACTTTGATTGGTGCATTTACCGGAGGTGTATGTATGTGTGTGAGTTCGCTGATTCTCTCTAGCCTATACACTCACCGGACAGTTTATTAGGAACACCATCTAGTACCGGGTCGAACAGCCTGAATTATTCGGGGCATTCTACAAGGTGTCAAATGTTCCACAGGAATGTTGGTACATGCTGACACAATGGCTGCAGATTGGACGATGCTACATTCATGCTGGGAACAGCCCGTTCCATCTCATCTCAAAGATACTCTATTGGGTTGAGGTCTGGGGACTTCAAAAATATATATATATATTTTTCACCTTTATTTAACCAGGTAGGCCAGTCGAGAACAACTTCTCATTTACAACTGTGACCTGGCCAAGATAAAGCAAAGCAGTGCGACAAAAACAACAACACAGAGTTACACATGGAATAAACAAATGTACAGTCAATAACACAATACAAAAATCTGTATACAGTGTGTGCACATGAAGTAAGGAGGTAAGGCTATTGTATTTAACCTTTAGTTAACCAGGTAGGCTAGTTGAGAACACCTTTATTTAACCAGGTAGGCTAGTTGAGAACACCTTTATTTAACCAGGTAGGCTAGTTGAGAACAAGTTCTCATTTGCAAATGTGACCTGCAATAAATAGGCCAATAGTGGTGAAGTAATTACAATTTAGCTATTTACACTGGAGTGATATATGTGCAGATGAGGATCTGCAAGTAGAAATACTGGTATGCAAAAAAGCAGAAAAACAAATATGGGGATGAGGTGGTTGGATGGATGGACTGCGCAGGCCACTCAAGTAAACTGAACTGGCTGTTATGTTTTTTCACTCCTCAATTGTACAGTGATGGCGTGCCCACTAGAGCCGCTTCTTCTTATTTGTAGCTGATAGGAGTGGAACCCGGTGTGGTCGTCTGATGCAATAGCCCGTTCGTGACAAGGACCGACGAGTTGTGCGTTCCGAGATGCCGTTCTGCACACCACTGTTTTCACTGCCGTGTTATTGGTCTGTTTGTCTGTTAGCTTGCTCGTTCTCCTACCACCTCATCAACGAGCTGTTTTCACCCACAGGACTTCCGCTGACTGGATGTGTGTTTGTCGCTCCGTTCTCGGTAAACCCTAGACACTGTCGTGTGTGTGTGTGTGTGTGTGTGTGTGTGTGTGTGTGTGTGTGTGTGTGTGAAAAGCCCAGGAGGCCGTCCATTTACTGAGATACTAAATCCGGCGCGCCTGGCACCGACGATCATAACACGCTCAATGTTGCTTAGGTCTCTAGTTTTGCCCATTCTAAGTTCAATCGAATATTAACTGAATTCCTCGAAGCCTGTCTGCCTGCTTTATATAACAAGTCACATGACTCACTGTCTGTAGGACCGAACCATTTTCTTCAACGGGGTGGTGTACCTAAAAAAAAAATGGCCGGTATGTCCATTCAGAAAGGCTACTTCAGAAAACTGTCTGGACTCCATCTCTTTAATAAGAATGAAACGCTCCTGTCATTATGTAATCTTGTAAAAGGCGTGTTTTCAGTAGCTTAGGCTACATTACTTCTCTCAACACGGCGTTCTCTCTTTGACTGGACATATGCCAATGCCAATGAATGACCGCAGCAGCTGTGTTTGTGACGAATATTTAGGGAAAAGTAAAAAAAAAAAAACATCATACTTAGTTTGAATGGTTTTGTGCATCAAAATAGGTTCTGTATAAAAAAAGTATGTACATACAGAAAAGCCAACAGACAAGAACAAGGTAACAAGGTTGACTCAGTTAAATGTTGTCAATACGAAAATGCGACCAACCTGGCATTTCTTAATTTGTTGATTTAATATTTATAAGTAAAATCCTGAATAATAATAATGTAATGGCATGATAATAACGAAATGTAATGGCTTGTTTCAAATAGGTTTTTACTAAGAAGCATATCCTTGTAAACAAGTGAACAAACAGAATTTCTGACAGAAGACGAATGTCTGCTACAACGAATTAGATCGCGGACAGTTCTTACTGGAGAGGGTCACTGCAGACCCAATAGATCGTGTGTCTGTGACAAGACCATCGAAGTTTCGTCTCACATATGGATAGAGCTGTGCTGGAGATGTTCTTCAGAACCTGCAAGATCATCTGGTGGCGGCAGCCTAGACCAGAAGGGCAAATGACAAACGAGTAAGTTGTTTTGTAGTCGGTAGCTAGCTAGCAATATAAGCTCTTTTTTCAAATGCAGCAGTGTTGTTCAGTTTGTGATCGATTCGGCCGTAACCGGGCTTACTAGTACCACTACAAGCCAACCTAGGCAAGTTGAGCTTGCCAGCTGTGTTTGCTATACCTAAAATGTACTGTAGTCTGTTATAGCTAGCTAACCTCTGTATCTTTTTAGGATCAAAGTTGGAGAAATGTTTTGATGATGACGAAGAGTAAAGGAATTCATTTGGATGGAGAGTAAAGGAATGATTCATATTCGTTTTTGAGTAACTATACCTGTGTGTTGTAGCTAGCTAGCTAATGTGTGGTTGGGAGATGTGTTATGTTCTGCATCGTGTTGCTACAGTAGGAATACAGACAGAACACAACGATTGCCCATGAAAGGCATTTTTTTGTCATTATCTTACAGACAATAGAGTTTGGTGGCCTACAGATTATTTTTGCAGTTCTATGTGGAGAGAAGCTAGGCACAGAACACTGAATATCTTTGCCTGCGTGTGTTGTTGGGGCCATTAAAGCAATTAATCCCTCACACGATGGACAGTATGTTGGATACAAATAAATTGATGTCTTTAGACGAGATGTGGAAAGTCCATAACAACAATCTCCCCTTGTTTCAAAGTGACTCCAAACACCTCATTGCACCCACCAAACACACCATATGCAAATATTCCTGTTTTAAAACTGTAGTATTTATTGTATTTTTATTCTACGGTGTATATACACTGAGTGTACAAAACTCAGTATTAGGAAGGTGTTCTTTAAAAGTTTTGTACACTCAGTGTATGTCATACAACTGTCCCTGCATACTGCTGTGTAAACTCACCTCGGTCTCCAGAACAAAATAAACTTTGTTTTGAATACAATCCAAGTCTACTTATTTGCTACATTGACTAATCTGTTTTATTGAAACATGTTTACTTGCTCACAAATTAAAGCGTAAATGATACACCAACTACCTACATAATTTGTTTTCGCATTAAAGATTATTGTAGTTACTTCCAAATACATTACATGAATATCACAATAAATTCATCATGAAGTTGAAGTCAACACTTGCTTGGTTTCTGATGCAGCTGGAATTGTTTAGTCACTTGTCAGTACACTTGTAAATAAGATTCTCAAAAATAATAATAATATTTTATCTCAATTATATACATATGTACAAGAGCTAGCAATATCTAGACCACAATGCAGTTGTGGGCATACTTTTCATTCTGTATTATACTACAACATCAGTCTTCCTGAATATGGATGTTGTGTTGGCTGAATGTTCCAGGCAGAGTCCTGAATGTTCATTAACTGGTGAACCTTGTGTTGGCCAATGGCAGCTGGTCTGGCAGAACTTCATGAGCTCCTTGACCTTGGACTCATAGACTGTACACTTTGGCTCTTGCCAGCCCTGCGCACTCTTTTCCTCTTCTGAGTCAGATGATGTTGAGCTTGTTCCTGGCTGAAAGCTTTCATCCACTGGGTCCAATGTGTTTATTTGCTCATCAAATTTAGCAAAGGTGACTTACACTAGGTCCTGGTGCTGAGCTTGATATTGATGCCGCGGCAGATGTTGATGGGATCGGACTCTGTAAATAGAACACATAAGCCAGTGCCTTTAGACTCAGCAGTAGCTAGTTAGCTAGCAAATGGTTAGATACGGTCCGATATGCTGTAGCTAACGTAACCTAATGTAGCTAACGTTAGCTTGCAAAGTTACAAATCACATCGCCAGATAGCAACTGGCTAATTACATTAGTTTGCTTGGAAAAGTCTAGCCAGCGAATTATGAAAACTAGCTAGATTTTGGTTTAGATAAACAACTGTACACTGAACAAAAATATAAACGCAACATGCAACAATTTCAGTTACAGTTCATATAAGGAAATCAGTCAATTGAAATAAATTCATTAGGCCCTAATCTATGGATTTCACATGACTGAAATACAGATACCCCAGTCTGTAGTGACTCCGCAACACTGCGATGCAGTGCCTCAAACCACTGCGCCACTCGGGAGGCCTGGAAATTCTTGATTTTTTAACATATTATTGGACATATAGAGTGAAAGACCAGCGGTGAAATTTCCCTTTTAAAGGGCTAAGTCCACTGTGTTTAATGCATAACAGCTCCCTGTAAAAGTTGAATCATGATACCGCTTTGCATTTTTCTCTCTGTTGGTTGTTGTCAAGAGCAAACTGCAACTACATTGCATCAGGAATGAATTGCCTTTTGTCCATTTTCTCACAATTTAATTAAATTAATATTGACAGTAGTTTGTATTAATGGTATCATCTTTCTTTCTCCTCACAGAGAGCAGTTATTGGCAGTTCAGCCCTCCCTCCAAGCCTGGCCTGCAGGGTGTGCTGAGCTCCAGTTTCCCCCCCGGCCCTGTCCCTTTGGTTTCCCCCGAAACCCACCTCCCAGAGGGGGAAGCCCTGCACCGGCCCCTGGTCCCAAGCACCTCAGTAACGGACCTGTCTTTTCCCGGTGCACCCCCTCCCCCCCCGCCACCCCCCAAACGGCACTGTCGCTCACTGTCCGTGCCAGAGGACCTTTCACGCTGCCGTTACACCTGGCGGCCCAGCGCGTCGAGGGTCTGGACACCTGTGAATCGCCAATGCCACAGTGGAGGGGGAGCGGGGGGGCCTTGTCCGCTTCGTGCTCCTAGCTCGTCTCTAAACTCCTCTCTACACTCCTCTTCAAGCCCCACATTCTTTAGCCTTGCTCTCTCCCCTGACTCCCCATTGCCCTGGAATTTCCCATGGGACCCAAGTGACACTGCTGGAGGAGGCGCCTGCTGCTGTTTCTTCCCCTCTCCGTCATCCTGCTCATCCTCTCCCTCCCCGCTCCACCCTCCCCCTCCTCCGCAGCGACGCTTCTCGCTGTCCCCTGTCCTTATCAGAGAAGCTGCTGCTCAGTTCCTGCCACCGCCTCCAGTTCCACCCCAACGTGCAGCACCCCCTCCAGTTGTGCCTGCTTCGCCCTCCTCTGCCTGCAGCACCCCGTCCTCTCTTCGCCGAGCCATCCCCCCTCAGCTCCCACGCTGCCACTCCCAGCCCTGCGACCTGCTTCTTCTCAAACCGGGCCTGAAGCGACGGCGTGACCCAGACAGACCATTTGCCCGGCCAGTACTGGATTTCACCAAGATGACTCAGGTAAACAAAAGATAACCGCCGTATGTAGATTGGTGGAACATGCCATCTTCTAGCCAGAGGAAGGTTAAGGCTTAAAAGGCATCCTTGTTAAGCTTGTCAAACTACACAGTTTAACTGTACTGTCACAAAGAAACATTCCAATTCATCAGTGAGATGGACCATTCATTTTTATAACATCAGTAGACATACATGAGGCAAAACTGTCACCCAGACCACACCTGCCTATAATTGTTCTTGTTACCCATTGTCCCAGGCCACAGTTGTCTCTTCTTCTACCCCCCCATATGCCTTAGGCTCAGCCCTTGAGTTTGGGTGATTGGCAGAGTTTCAATGGCCCTGACTGTAGGCAATGGCAGCTCACTGTTGTACTGTACACCAAGACTCACTCTGGAATTTATTTGCATATACTTTGCATGCAGCTGCTGAATGTCTTTGAGAAAGTCTGGCTTCCCTTGTTAGTGCTTCCAGTCACCCCCTGACATAAAAAAAATACTAAGAATACGACACTAAGAAGTTGTTAATTTCCTGCTAAACATGTACATGTGGTATATGTAAAACAGT
The DNA here is from genome assembly GCF_002021735.2 of Oncorhynchus kisutch. Taxonomy (NCBI): domain Eukaryota; kingdom Metazoa; phylum Chordata; class Actinopteri; order Salmoniformes; family Salmonidae; genus Oncorhynchus; species Oncorhynchus kisutch. Next base: position 43,123,843 of record NC_034201.2, read on the forward strand.
TGTGTTCTAGCTAAGTTTGGAATAGTCTTTTTCAAAAGCCACAGTCATTTGAAGAGTTTGAGTCGGGCACACGAGACTAGGCTTAGACCTCTACAGTATTTGTCAGTTCAGCCCAATATATTGAATTTGGCGATACTATCACAGTTAATTTTCAGGGAGATGTGGTATCATATGACCCTTGTTTCTACAGTTTGTCACATTTTAACTGAAAAACTATCTTTGGCACCCATGTTAAAAGAATTACAGATATTATGTATGATGGTACATTTTTTCCACTTCCTAGCCAGTTATATCAACTTGGTTTCATTTGATATACCTATTTCTTTATTGTAAATAGAGTCCTGAATGTAAAATGCTCTTGTTTTTCTAGAGGCATGATAAAATGTGTAAACAAGGCCTTGTTTGATCTCCTATTTGTGTCTTTCCAGACTCGCAGTACCGACCCCTTGAGTTGTATGGAGCGTGGGAGGCTGGCTTCTGGGGGGGACGTTTGCATGGGCCTTGAGCCTTTTTGGGGGGATTTCAGAGGGTCATGTTCACCAGCAGAGGGGCTGGGAAGGACGAGCATTGGACCTCTAAGCGAGAGTGATGAGGAGGGTGAAGAGGGGGAGGAAGAGGAGGACCCTGATCGAGAAGAGTGTCAGCCGAGTGTCTTTGAGAGGGATTGTACAGAACTAGATTTGAGCCTAATTGAAGAAAATTAAAATCTTGTTAATTGGAGACTGTTTTTCCCCTCTAGCCCCAGCATTCAACACTCCACCCCAGCCCTGCTCCGCTTTCATCAGCAGGGCTCTCAGGAACACGACTTCTCTCTCATGGGATGAGCTTGGGTGTATATATATATAATCTCATTGACAACAGTCATGAATTGCCTACTACCAATACGAACAATTCATGCAGGTAGCCATGGATGCGGTCTTTCCATCAGAGTACATTCCAGAACCAGTTGCTGAAACATTCTTGTGAATAATCTGAATGCTGGAGATGCCAGCTATTCCCGTAGTGTGTGTTGAATGGCTTCTTAATGCGCCCTCAAACAGACTAGGATGGAATGTTAGAAGACTAACAACCTTCTGGTCACTTGCTTTCTTTTACATGACTTTCCTCTCGATTGTCTTTTTCGGTACAGTAGTAAGAATAGACTTTCTTGAATGATGGTGATGAATTGAATATCTGTGTTTTGTTAAGTTTGATGCAGAAGGGCAGTGTGTCATTGCAGTTTTATTCCTGCGGTCCTTATATTTCCTGGTAAACAATCCACATGATTCAGCATAAGCCTTAAGAACAACTTTTTTTCTGTAAACAAAAAAAAAATACTACTATGAAAATGAAATGAATTGTGTAGCAGTTGATATTAGTCCTTTTGTTATTTATTTTCTGCTGTTTTCTTAATATTTCTTATCTCTAGGACTCGTCCTCTGAATATAGAGATGTATAGACATTGATAATGAATGCACTGTGTTTGACAAGTTAAACAAAAACCTAAAAATGGGAAGCAACCACTGAGGGCACATTGTAATATTGTATTATACAGCGATCATTTTGTTGAAAACAAGTTATGTGTAAAGCTGGTAGCTGACAGACCTGGGGAAGGCCATTGCTGTCTTTTAGAGATGTTTTTTATTGTATGTGTTAAAAAGATGGTGATTTCAAACTCAGTTTGTGTATAAATAAAGTTTATTGGAAATTATTTTACAAGGAAAGGAAACAAAGAGTCTGAGCTTTTTTGAAAAGAGTATAGGGAAGGGCTTTTCAACTGCATGTGATCTAGTCTTTACCATTTTACTTGTACTTATTTTAAGCACATTTATATATCATATTCCCTTTGATCTCAAGCATGTATGTCAGGTATCTGTCCTCATCCACCATAAATGAGTGGCCCCCATCCCACTCGCCACAGTACAGGGAATAGGAAGGCAGGTAGTTTAGCGGGTTGGAGCGTTGGGCTAATAACTGAAAGGTCGCTGGTTTGAATTCCCTAGCCGACTAGGTGAAACATCTGTGCTGTATATCGTGGATAAGAGCGTCTGCTAAATGACTAAAATGCATAATGCTTTAGCACTGTCCACTCTGCCTTTTCATGTGACTGTCCTCCACTCAGATCACTGGTACTGTAGTTATTATTATTGTACAATAAAGGGAAGCAGTAGTATACCTGTGGTTAAGAATACATTATGATCTTTGCCATCTTGAAAGAAACCTCATCAAGCTCAAATGTGGTCCCTGAGAAATCGGGGGTCGGATGGTCAGTGTGCAGGTCTGGTCTGCAATACCCCCTGTGTTACGTGAAGGCGCCACACTCCACTAACAGTGGTTTATCAAGACTTCTCATTATTTTGTGACACCGACTCGTCCGTCACCTGACTCATCTGAACAAACTGTTTGGATTCATGACGATCCGTTAAGTGGGAAGACGTAAACTCATATTGACCCCCACAAGACCGAGATTAACAGAACCTGCAGTACTTGGTAATGAACCAATAACCTTAGCTAGCCACTTTAGTAGTGCTGTGATCTGATCCAACAGCTAACGTTACTGCTCCGTGGTCGTCTTCTTGGTATTATTCTGTTGAAGCAAAAATAGTTTTACGCCGCCTAAACGTGTGTTGATTTGCTTGTAAATGACCATCAGTGGCGTTAGCTATTAGTATTAACTAGCTACAGTAGCTGTGTTAGCTTTGTAAAACAGGCCTCTTTTCGTGCAACTCTGTATCACGTTTGCGTGATTGTAGATAAGCTAACTAGCTAGCCATGTTAGCCACACGAATATTGTCTACCGACTTTGAATTGGTAGACTAGTTACTTTTTTTTTTAGCTAACTAGCAACATTTAGCCAGCTAGCTAGCTAACTACTGTGCACATTGCGTGGGTAATTTAGCTAGCTAGCTATAAACTGGCGCTTCAAATGAATTGTTTCTTTTTTATTATTTCTTAAATAAAGTTAACTAAGAAGTGAGTGCAGTGTGAAAGTTGGGAAAATAAACGAATGTTAGCTAGCTAGCGTGATAACCGGCTGTGGTGTAAACTCCAATATTGTCTCTGGCCAGCGGTGCTAGCCTTCAAAGTGACGCTAGCTAGCGTTAGCTAAAATAGCTAGATTAAAACTATATGTACTTCCAAGTCAACAACTTTATTATCCATACAACTAGTCGTGTGGCTACACTTTTAGGCTTGGTAGCTAGGAAACGTTTAGTAGGTAAACCAGTCATGTAGATATTAAAACGTTGTTAATTTTATTTACAGGTTTTCACCGGTGCATATACTTGTTCCTTGGGAGGTGTTTGACTCTGACATTTGCCTTGTGTGGCTCAGCTTTGGTCTGATTTTGTTTGTGCTTTGGCTGGGGTGAAGAACGCCGATGGCTCTCATGGATAAGCATAAAGTCAAGCGACAGAGGCTTGACCGCATTTGTGAAGGTCAGTATTAACATACTTTCCCCCAATTATCATGTTAGAGACTGACAATGCACGTGTACAAACTTTGGTACTTAACGGCTGGCTATCTAAGGATTCTTGGACATTTTCATATTTTCTCCAATATAGAATGGGAAATGATAAACATTGGCCCGATGGACCGTAGACATACATAGGTGATGGACACATACATCTGTGCTTGACTTCATTATGTCAGACAGTGACATATAGCGCCGTACGACCAAATATATTTATAACTAATCCCATTCTGTCCCTGATACAATTATGGCTGACCCTGTAAAACAACACATATCATTGCAATTACCCAGTGTATGTGACAATAACATTTCAAAGTGTTATACTCCTGTCTAATCTGTGTTGGGAAGGGTTGTCAAATAACGGAGTCAATAACAGATCTAATTCCATAAACAGCCAAAGAGGGAGGGTGCCTGTGGACCTACTTACTTCCTGTTGCCTTTGTGAAGTCATTACTGGCAGTTTAGATTACACTGATAACAAACAGCAGGCTATATCTTGTATATTTGTATGCAGTGCATTGCACTGTTTTCCTTGCATCACACACCTGCTTCTAGGACAGTCGCGCACACACACTGATGAACCCCTCACTTGCACCATTGGCTTGACTTTGGCTCATGCCACTGTCAAACCTTGTGCCTCCATCCCTTCATAATAATAATACGAATAATAATTTATTTAACTTCTATAATGTAGTTGTTATTTCTACGGTTAATGTGCTACCTACAGAATTTCTGCTGATACACCAGTCACTTAAGGGCGCAGTTAAAATACTGCTGTATTAACACAATTTTATTCATTTCTATGGCTATCTGTTGGTGTCAGTGTTCTCTCGCCGCTGGATAGGTAGAGAGCAAATGGGAATTTAAAAACATGATCTATTACCATGTACCTGAACAGAGTTCTCTACTTTCAGTGGTGGAACTGTCAGGAATGTGATTTCTGAAAGGCACATTTGTTCCAGTTGCATGCTTAAAGTCATTTGAGTTACATAGATATAATAAAAGAATGACCATTTGCTCTGTGCTTTGTCCAGTGCCCAGAGGATGCTGGCACGTAAAGAACTGGCAGAGTGTGGCTGTGGATTAGGATTTGTAGAATTTTTCCCATTTAACTCTCTGTTTATAATTGCGGAACTGGTTGGGATATCAATGTGAATGGCCATTCAGCTCTTCCTGACAGTGATTGCAAATGTGTAGTGGATGGCTAAACTTGTATTGCGCAGTGAGGTCACCTTTCTGAGATTGAAATACTGTTTTTATTTAACTAGGCAAGTTAGTTAAGAACAAATTCTTATTTTCAATGAAGGCCTACTTCTTTGTTAACTTCTTAGTTCAGGGGCAGAACGACAGATTTTTACCTTGTCAGCTCGGGGATTTGATCTTGCAACCTTTCGGTTACTAGTCCAACGCTCTAACCACTAGGCTACCTACCGCCCCACTGTACTGGTAATGATGATGAATCCATCTGTTTGGTTGTGACGTGTTCGAACCCCAGGTCTGCTGTAGCAGGGATACAGTCTCTGTTACAGTGGTGCAGGTGACTGCTGGGTTTGCTGCGGAGGTCCCACTATAGCCTCATCTTCCATAATGAGCATCCACTGGAATAATATCCACAGAAATATTTTTGGGATAGTAGTCTTGCCATAACAAGGGGGTTGACAGGGATGATTGTAATCCTGTACTCGTGTTTATTTAAAATGTATAAAAATCATTCAAGGGTTTTAATTGGCTATGTTTTAAAATATTTTTTCCCCACAAAAGCTTTTTGCTATTTATGCATCATTTAATGTGAATCTAGTATCAAGTAGCAGCCTATACAGTCGGTTCCTTAGCTACTGTTGACCAGTCAAATCAATGTTGCACGTAGTGTCCTTTTGATCATTTTACAATTTCATTAATTTGTTATATTAGTGAATTAGTATGTGCTTTCTGAATTTGATCTTCTAAAAAGATTTTATTTGAATAGACTGGCCATAATCATTTACCTTTTTGTTGTTTTTCCAGCGAGCAATGCACCACACTGGCTCACATTTCCCTTTAAAAAACAACATGGAAATTGCCTCTACTGCACACTACCCAACCTAGCCTCTCAATGCTAATAAGCTCAGTTTTGGTTGGCTATGGCTGAATTGTTCCTCCCTCTGATTGGAGCAAGGGGTAGGTTGAAGGAGGAGAGAGTTTGCCTGGGATTGTGCCAAGCGAAAGCATTCTGACAGTAACTGTAAGTGGAGAAGGAGAAGAAGAAAGGCTGGTCAACTGCAGCATGCAAGGTTAGGATGATGAATGTCTTCTCTTTTGTTTTCCTACAGCGCGATAGCGAGAGGGAAGGAAGGAGAGGAGGAGGAGGAGGCGGGGTTAGATCGATAGGACAGAGGAGTACAAATCTGCTATTTTGTTTTGTATGATTTATATAGGTGATTCGCCATCCCGGTGCATTTTTGTCCTTGGTCTTCTATAGTATTGTGTGTGTGTGAGAGTACTCTGGAGCCTGTGTGGCAGGGGGCAGGGTGGGGTACTGCAGCATTATCCCCCACCCCTCCCTGCGAGCTCGCTTACTTACACCCACAGAGTGGCAGGCGGACGGGGGAGAATGAATGAGCGCTGAATGAATAGCATTGTGTGTATGGCCCTGCTGCTGGTCGGACCAGGCGTTCTACTCACACTCACACACACACACACACACACACAGTCACATGGTCATACACTCTGCCAGACCATATGGTGCATGTGTGTTGCCAGCTCCGCTCTCTTTCCTTGTCGAAATGTGCCTTTCTTGTCCTTCCTTAGGTTAATTTGAATTTATGTCTTCGTCTTTTTGTCCAGAAAGATGTAGGTCATTTTTGTAGGTTTGTTGAACATTCCTCTTGCTATGCAGTGTGTTTTCTAATTCTGCTTCAATCCCCTGTGAAGATTTGTGTCATGCTAGCTCCTCGTTACTGCTATGTTTTTCATGTTCTGGATCAGATTAGAAAGAGCCAAAAAGCTATTTCTTTGTCCATAACTTGTATTTTAAAAAAAAGATGAATGAAGGAATCTTTTGGGCGATAGAGCACTAAGCAGTACTGTGTGTGTATATAGATAGATATATATCTCTATCAAAGGAAGCTATTGACAGTCACAATGAGTGGTGTGGTCAGTGTGTGTAGTGCTGTTGCTTTGAGGATTGAATTCTCATGTTCATTTCTTTTATTAAGTGCCATCAATGTCTCTAGGCTGCTCTATGACTATCCTTAGCTCTGAAGAAATCTTAGGTTCACAAGGCCCCTTGTGTGTCTTAAAAAAAAAAAAAAATGTTGCTACACTTTTTATTGTCCGGTTGGGCTACTGTCCATCCACTGTTGCCCAATTGTTGGTGTCACTATCAATACAACACGTCATTAAGATTGAAAAAGTCCACACATCAATGTGTTAATTGCTAAACGCATGTAATCTCTCATAGTTCTTGGGGGAGGGTCAACTAACTTGTTTTTTTTTTGGGGGGGGGGGGGGGGGGGGGCTGCTATGGTAATGTTATCTCTTATGAATGAGCTTGTTCGTTTTAGGCTATTTGTGTTTTCAGTCGCCTCTACTTGGGACTTTAGTGAAGATTTTAGAATTGCACTATTGGAGTGGGTTGGCATTCTCTGCCCTTCAAGTAAAAATACTGCCCTTCAAGTAAAAATACTGCCCTTCAAGTAATAATAATTTGGTGGGTGCTTGTATTTGTTCTTGTATTTGTGCTATTTCACACATGCAATAGTACAAGTGGCTCAGCGGTCTAAGGGACCTCATCTCAGTGCCAGAGGTGTCACTACAGACCCTTTGATTTCAGGCTGAACTTATGGTGAACTTGCAAAGTCTACTCAGACTGGGCTCTTGGTTATAACAGATGAAATTATACAATTGATCAACATCGCTAGCTCCTCATACGAAAAAAGACTGCAGTTAGAGTGCAGTATAACTTCAGTATGGTGCAAATAAGTTATTTTTACTGCAGTAAGTTTGCAGAACATTGCAGTTATTCTGCAATTACATTGTTTAAAATACCACAGTTGATTGCAGTTACTGCACTTTTTTTTTTTACTGCAGTTTCAAACCTGCAATATTTTGTAAGGTTCTGCGCACTGCTCCAATGTGAACATCTAACATATCTAAGGCTCCCGAGTGGCGCAGTGGTCTAAGGCAGTGCATCTCAGTGCTAGAGACGTCACTACAGACTGGTTTCGATCCCGGGCTGTATTTACAACCGGCCGTGATCAGGAGTCCCATAGGGCGGCGCACAATTGGCCCAGGGTCATCCGGGTTAGTGGAGGGTTTGGCTGGGGTAGGCCATTGTAAAAATAAGAATTTGTTCTTAACTGACTTGCCTAGTTTAATCAATAAAATAAACAACAAAAGAGTCATCACGTTCTGCATCCCAGCTCGCCATCACGGCTAAATTATATATATATATATAATGTATGTATGTGTATGTGTATATATATATGTGTATATGTGTATATATATGTATATGTATATATATGTATATGTATATATATATATATATATATATATGTATATGTATATGTATATGTATATGTGTATATATATATATATATATATGCGGATGAAGAGAACCAGGTGAGGGCTGATTACAACTTCCACACGTGCTATGGGCATGAAAGCAAAGTGGATATCATTGGACCTGCTCATACAAGAGACTAGTGGCTGTTACTTGAATTCAACTACATCTGTAAATAAAACTTGACTTTATAAGAATTGTATGCTAAAATATTAAGTGTCATGACGTTTTTGTCCCATGCTACTGGTATACCGTGCAACACTACTATGTTTTTGCCTCTGCTTAGCTCTATTCAGTTTCTTTTTATCCTAAAAAAAACTATCTAGCCCTTGCCGATGACAAGCATACCCATAACATGATGCAGCCACCACCATGCTTGATACTCAGTCATGTGTTGTTGGATTTGCCCCAGGCATAACACTTTGTATTCAGGACATTAAAGTTAATTTCTTTGCCACATTTGTTTCAGTTGTGCCTAATTGCAAACAGAATGCTTGTTTTGGAATATGTTTTATTCCGTACCTGCTTCCTTTTCTCTCTGTCATTTAGGTTAGTATTGTGTACAACCTTCTTGATCCATCCTTTATTTTCTCCTATCACAGCCATTAAACTCTAACTGTTAAAGTCACCATTGGCCACATTGTGAAATCCATGATCGGTTTCCTTCCTCTCTGGCAACTGAGTTGGGAAGGAGGCCTGTATCTATGTAGTGACTGAGTATATTGATACACCATCCAAAGTGTAATTTAATAACTTCACCATGCCCAAAGGGATATTCTACATGCGCTTTAAAAATACAAATCTACCAATGGGCGCCCTTCTTTGTGAGGCATTGGAAAACCTCCCTGATCTTTGTGTTTGAAATTCACTGCTCGAATGAGGGACCTTACAATTATCTGTATATGTGGGGTACAGCGATGAGGTAGTCATTCAAAAATCACTTTAAACACTATTGTTGCACACAGAGTGAGTCTATGCAAGTTGTGATTTGATAAGCAATTTTTACTCCTTACTCTTATTTAGTCTTGCCATAACAAGGGGGTTGTATACTTATTTTAAATTAATTTGTAACAAAAAAAATCAAAAAACATAATTCCACATTGACATTATGGGGTATTGTGACTCAATGTAATTCATTTTAAATTCAGGCTGTAACAAGGGGTGTGAATACTTTCTGAAGGCACTGTATCAATATCACATACATACCACATTGACAACTGTTAATGCAGTATGCATATCCCAGCTATGAGCCATATCTATCTTTGCTAATTTAGGTTTCTCTCTAATTGATGTTTATTTATGAGATGTGTGCGCTTTATGATGATAGGGTAGGCTGTGTATTGTTGCAGAAGGGGGTTGGAGGCCCTGTAATGGGGGTTGGAGGAGTCTGCCCTGTTGTGGGGGTTGGAGGAGTCTGCCCTGTTGTGGGGGTTGGAGGAGTCTGCCCTGTTGTGGGGGTTGGAGGAGTCTGCCCTGTTGTGGGGGTTGGAGGAGTCTGCCCTGTTGTGGGGGTTGGAGGAGTCTGCCCTGTTGTGGGGGTTGGAGGAGTCTGCCCTGGTGTGGGGGTTGGAGGAGTCTGCCCTGGTGTGGGGGTTGGAGGAGTATGCTCTGTTGGTGGGGGGGGCTGGAGGAGTCTGCCCTGTTGGTTGGGGTTGTATTTGTATTTATTATGGATCCCCATTAGCTGCTGCCAAAGCAGCGTCTACTCTTCCTGGGGTCCAACAAAATTTAAGGCAGTTTATACCATTTTAAAAACATTTACAATACATTCACAGATTTCACCACACATTGTGTGCCCTCAGGCCCCTACTCCACCACTACCACATCTACAGTACTAAATCCATGTGTTCGTATGTTATCGTGTTTGTGTTACTTCACTGTCCCCGCTGTTCCATAAGGTGTATTTTTTTAAATATATTTTTTTATCTTGTTCTACAGCTTGTCAATTACTTGATGTGGAATAGAGTTCCATGTAGTCATGACTCTATGTAATACTGTGGCTTCCCATTGTCTTTTCTTGACTGTGAAGAGACCTCTGGTGGTATGTCTTGTTGGGTATGCATGGGTGTTCAACATGTCAGTACCTCTCATAAATACAAGAAGTGATGAAGTCAATCTCTCCTCCACTTTGAGCCAGGAGAGATTGACAGGCATATTATTGATATTAGCTCTCTGTGTACATCTAAGGCCCAGCCGTGCTTCCCTGTTCTGAGCCAATTGCAATTTTCCTAAGTCCCTCTTTGTGGCACCTGACCATACGACTGAACAGTAGTCCAGGTGTGACAAAACTAGAGACTGTAGGACCTGCCTTGTTGATTGTGTTGTTAAGAAGGTATAAACTAGGGCCTGTTGGACCTGCCTTGTTGATAGTGTTGTTAAGAAGCCAGAGCAGTCCTTTATTATGGACAGACGTCTCCCGACTGGGGCAGCGGTCTACAGCACTGCATGTCAGTGCTAGAGGCGTCACTACAGACCCTGGTTCGATCCCGGGCTGTATCACAACCGGCCGTGATCGGGAGTCCCATAGGGCGGCGCACAATTAGCCCAGCGTCATCCGGGTTAGGGGAGGGTTTGGCCGGGGTAGGCCGTCATGAGATTCCTCCAAAGGTCTCCCAGGACCAGTTGAAAAAATGTATGGAAGTATATATGGAGGCTGTTTAGTGCCAAAAATAAAGGGTTAAATAAATACTTTTTTTTTTTTTTTTTGTATTTCCTGTTCGTTCTTATCTCTGTTATAGGACAGACACATCAGAACAAACTTCCTTTACTTTTTTTTGGAGGGGGGACTGTTCCATGTAGTGAATCTGTTATTCATTGTGTTTGTATAGGCTGTTACCTTAGCCCACAAGAGTCTAAGCCCTGTCTGTCTTTTAATAGGCTATTTGTAATATACTTTTTAATGGTTTTATTTTTTTATACTGGAAGTTTGATATAAATGGAAATGTATGACAGTTAGACCTATGTGATCATGTAGATGGCCTAACTGTCATACAATTCAATCAGATAGACCTACTACATGATCACATTGATCTATCTGATTGATCCGTTAGAAAGGACACAAGTGATAAACCCTGGATAAATATCCAAAGAGTGTATTTTATTTATTTTGAAGTCTTGTCCATTTTATGTTGATCTGTATAGGCATTCGCCCCCCGATTTTGAATGGACCGATGCACCCGCGCCCCCTAGTGGCACTGTTGGATGGTCGCGACTGCACCGTGGAGATGCCTGTCCTGAAGGACGTGGCCACGGTGGCCTTCTGTGATGCCCAGTCCACCCAGGAGATCCACGAGAAGGTAACCAACCTCTAACTATCTGGTTCTCCTCTAAGTATCCGTTTGTACTTTATAGCGAGGGAAATGTCTGCATCGTGAACACGTCTGCTATTTTTGTGGTGGGCTTTTATTTCCAACTCGATAGAGTTAGAGAAAGTCTCTGCTCTTTTATTGCAATGGTAGAATAAGGATATCGATTCAATAGCTTCTTCTGAACACTCACCAATGATGGGGGGGGGGGGGGGAGATCGATACAGTTACATATCAGATATTATTTTTTACGATATCGTATCGCTTTGACTATTGCAATATTATTTTTGCGCTAGTTGACTACCTACACCAACTCTCCAGTATTTTTCCTTCTATAGCTTGTTCTCTTTTTAAATAGGGAGACAATATGTTTTCAGCACTTTTATTACCAGGACTGATCAAAACCTGTTTTCTCATGTGTCTCTCTGGTCCCTCTGCAGCAGACGTATAGTGAGCGATATGTTTAGAACATCGAATCGCAATAAAATCACTGTGAGGAATCACACTACATATGGAATCACACTATATATGGAATCACACTATATATGGAATCACACTACATATGGAATCACACTACATATGGAATCACACTGTACATATGGAATCACACTGTACATATGGAATCACACTGTACATATGGAATCACACTGTACATATGGAATCACACTACATATGGAATCACACTACATATGGAATCACACTGTACATATGGAATCACACTGTACATATGGAATCTCACTGTACATATAGAATCACACTGTACATATGGAATCACACTGTACATATGGAATCACACTGTACATATGGAATCACACTGTACATATGGAATCACACTGTACATATGGAATCACACTGTACATATGGAATCACACTGCATATGGAATCACACTGCATATGGAATCACACTGCATATGGAATCACACTGCATATGGAATCACACTACATATGGAATCACACTGCATATGGAATCACACTGCATATGGAATCACACTACATATGGAATCACACTGCATATGGAATCACACTGCATATGGAATCACACTACATATGGAATCACACTGCATATGGAATCACACTACATATGGAATCACACTGCATATGGAATCACACTGCATATGGAATCACACTACATATGGAATCACACTACATATGGAATCACGGGGCGGCAGGGTGGTTAGAGCGTTGGGCTAGTAACCGGAAGGTTGAAGGAATCACACTACATATGGAATCACAGGGCGGCAGGGTGGTTAGAGCGTTGGGCTAGTAACCGGAAGGTTGCAAGTTCAAATCCCCGAGCTGACAAGGTACAAATCTGTCGTTCTGCCCCTGAACAGGCAGTTAACCCACTGTTCCTAGGCCGTCATTGAAAATAAGAATTTGTTCTTAACTGACGTGCCTAGGTAAATAAAGGTTAAAAAAAAAAGGCAATGCTACCAAATACTAATTGAGTGCATGTACACTTCTGACCCACTGGGAATGTGATGAATGGAATCAAAGCTGAAATGAATCATTCTCTCTGCTATTATTCTGACATTTCACATTCTTAAAATCAATTGGTGATCCTAACTGTAATTTTTACTAGGATTAAATGTCAGGAATTGTGAAAAACTGAGTTTAAATGTATTTGGCTAAGGTGTATGTAAACTTCCAACTTCAACTGTATAGAATCGCACACTCTACATATAGAATCGGCACCAAAGTATTGTGAGGTCCCTGGCAATTCCCTGCCCTATTACTCACCCATTCTCTCCCTGGTGCTTCAGGTGCTGAATGAAGCAGTGGGCGCCCTGATGTACCACACCATCACTCTCTCGCGGGACGACCTCGACAAGTTCAAGGGCCTGCGGATCATCGTGCGAATAGGCAGTGGCTTTGACAATGTGGACATCAAGGCCGCGGCTGAACTAGGTTGGCTACTGGATCATTACTTTGCTTCTCCTACCCCTCCAGTGGACCTATTACACCCCTCCAGTGGACCTATTACACCCCTCCAGTGGACCTATTACACCCCTCCAGTGGACCTATTACACCCCTCCAGTGGACCTATTACACCCCTCCAGTGGACCTATTACACCCCTCCAGTGGACCTATTACACCCCTCCAGTGGACCTATTACACCCCTCCCGTCGACCCATCCATCCACCTTAATATATATGAGAACTAACCACTGTCTCCTTTGTGCTCTGTCCCCCTCAGGTATAGCTGTGTGTAATGTGCCTGCCACTTCAGTGGAGGAGACAGCGGACACCTCCATGTGTCTGATCCTGAACCTTTACCGCCGCGTCACCTGGATGCACCAGGCTATGAGAGAGGGCACCAGGGCTTCCAGCGTGGAGCAGATCAGGGAGGTGGCCAGCGGCGCTGCCCGCATCCGGGGAGAGACGCTGGGCATCATTGGCCTGGGTGAGGAGGGAAATGGGTCTTGTCTTAGCATGGGCTCTCTGCAAGTGTAGTCACAAAGGATAGTACATAGAAAACATTAAGGACACCTGCTCTTTCCGTGACATAGACGGACCATGTGAATCCAGGTGAAGCTAGGATCCCTTCTCGATGTCACTTGTTAAATTATTTTCAATCAGTGAAGATGAAGGGAGGAGACAGGTTTAAAAATGATTTTTAAGCCTTGAGACAATTGAGACATGGATTGTGTATGTGTGCCATTCAGTGGGTGAATGGGCAAGACAAAAGATTTAAGTGCCTTTGAAAGGGGTACGGCAGTAGGTGGCAGGTGCACCGGTTTATTTCAAGAATTGCAACGCTGCTGAGTTTTTCACGCTCAACCGTTTTTATAGTAATTATTATGGGTGGCCTCACTGGTCATTTCAGTGTACATTTTAGATTTCTCAGAGTTAGTGAGCGGTTCCTCTCTCCCCTATTCCGTCCTCCAGTCTGAGCATAGAGTGTCTGTGTTTGTTCCGCAGGGCGAGTGGGCCAGGCTGTAGCGCTGCGGGCCAAGGCCTTTGGCTTCAGTGTGATATTCTACGACCCCTACCTGCCAGACGGAGTGGAACGCTCTCTGGGCCTGCAGAGAATGGCCACCCTGCAGGACCTTCTCATCCACTCTGATTGTGTGTCACTGCACTGCAGCCTCAACGAGCACAACCATCACCTCATCAACGACTTCACCATTAAACAGGTATAAGACACATACACAGGTGTGTGCCACCCACAACACCCCAATTATCAATGATTTCACTTTCAAACTCCATGAACAAGTCACCCCTCATAACCTCGAGTCTTGAGTGTATCTCCGTTCTCCCCAATAATGAGACCATGCGTTTTGGTTATTGTTGTCTGCATGGCTTGCTTTGCGATATCTATCCCATTCCCTCAGACTGTGATCTCTGTGCAGATGCGCCAGGGGGCGTTTTTGGTGAACACGGCGCGAGGGGGCCTGGTGGATGAGAAGGCCCTGGCCCAGGCACTGAAAGAGGGAAGGATACGGGGTGCAGCCTTGGACGTACATGAGACGGAGCCCTTCAGGTTAGCTTCCTCCTTCCAACCTCCCCCGACTTATAGCCCAGCCATTTAAGACTTGAAAACAATAACTGTTTTAAAAGTTGTTGGTATTGAGGTCCATTCTGACCTGATTCTCTGTGTAAACTCCACCTTGTACACTCTCTTAAATCTGTTTCTCTCCAGCTTCTCTCAGGGCCCACTGAAGGACGCTCCCAATCTGATTTGCACCCCCCACACATCCTGGTACAGTGAGCAGGCGTCCCTTGAGGCTCGGGAGGAGGCAGCTAGAGAAGTGCGCCGGGCCATCACAGGTATTCAGTTATGCAAGCCTCAGGGTGTATGACAGAATATTTATAGGCACAAATACACCAGGCGTGCAGAGTGAACAACCGTCTAGCCATGTGATACTTGGCACAGTAGTCTTTACCATTTTAGTGATATAGTTTGTATTACCGCACAAAGAACCTTTTCAAGAGTTGTCATTGATCATTTGATCAGTTAGCTTCACTGTTGTGATGGTTGTCCTGACAGGCCGCATCCCTGACAGTCTGAAGAACTGTGTGAACAAGGAGTATCTGATGGCAACACCCCAGTGGCCTGGTGTGGACCATGGGGCCGTGCACTCAGAACAGAACGGAGCTGCAGCTTACAGGTACGACTAGACTTAAGCACATGTAGGTAATGTATACATTACAGTTAGACAACTCCAGGTATTGATTTGAATCTGGCTTGTGTTCTATGACCTTAGAAAGCTGTTGTAATTCTTCTGACTCCACCCCCTGATCCACAGGTTCCCTACTGGCCTAGTGGGAGTGACAGCAGGAGGCCTGACAGGGGCAGGTGCTGCAGTGGAGGGAATTGTTGCAGGAAACCTGGCTATGGCACATGGGATTGCCCCCATGTCCCGACCCCCCCACACCCCATCGCCGGGGCAACCCTCTAAAGCAGAAACAGACAGAGACATGCCAACGGACCAGTAGCCCCCCACCCCCCAACTGTCCCCAATCCCCCTCTTGTCCACAACATTCCGTCGTCACCCTTCATGTTCATTCAAGCTTATAGACAGACACTGGTATTGAGGTCCATTCTGACCTGGCTTTGGTCCCGTCCTACAGAACAGAATTCTTCAGGAGGGACAGAATCCTCGACTCCCTCCACACATCCTGTTTTCTCTCATCCAGAATGCAATAAGTGGATTACTCAAGGATTTTATTTTTCTTCCAGTTTGCTTTTAAACCCCACTGTGTCTGAAGTTCATGTGGCTCAGTGGTTTTGTAAATTAGTCCTTTGTGGGAGACCTGTTCCATTATTTCTCCTGTGTTATTTGCTTTTGTTATCTCTTTTGCTGTTTGACATGCTATAAAGTGAGGCATAAGTCTGGAACGGTATTGAAGATGACCCCCCCCCCCCCCCACTACTATTTGTTCACAAACCGTACAAAGGATTTTCTAATGTCGGACTCGACATTTAGTCATCACAATAAAAGTGTGGCTGTGATTTTTTTAAATTTTATATAGCTTTATGACAAATTCAATAACATCACATTATATGCCTCTGCTGATAAAACACAGAAATATGTACAGTATATTTCTGTGTCAAGACCACCACATTCAGTCGTGGCCAAAAGTTTTGAGAATGACACATTCATTTTCAAAGTCTGCTGCTTCAGTGTCTTCAGATATTTTTTGTCAGATGTTACTATGGAATACTGAAGTATAATGGCAAGCATTTCAACAGTGTCAAAGGCTTTTATTGACAATTACATGAAGTTGATGCAAAGAGTCAATATTTGCAGTGTTGATCCTTCTCTGCAATCTGCCCTGGCATTCTGTCAATTAACTTCAGGGCCACATCCTGACTGATGGCAGCCCATTCTTGCATAATCAATGCTTGGAGTTTGTCAGAATTTGTGGGGTTTTGTTTGTCCACCCGCCTCTTGAGGATTGACCACAAGTTTTCAATGGGATTAAGGTCTGGGGGGGGTTCCTGGCCATGGACCCAAAATATCTATGTTTTGTTCCCAGAGCCACTTGGTTATCACTTTTGCCTTATGGCAAGGTGCTCCATCATGCTGGAAAAGGCATTGTTCGTCACCAAACTGTTCCTGGATGGTTGGGAGAAGTTGCTCTCGGAGGATGTGTTGATACCATTCTTTATTAATGGCTGTGTTCTTAGGCAAAATTGTGAGTGAGTCTACTCCCTTGGCTGAGAAGCAACCCAACGCATGAATGGTCTCAGGATGCTTTACTGTTGGCATTATACAGGACTGATGGTGGTGCTCACCTTGTCTTCTCCAGACAAGCTTTTTTCCAGATGCCCCAAACAATCGGAAAGGGGATTCATCAGAGAAAATGACTTTACCCCAGTCCTCAGTAGTCCAATCCCTGTACCTTTTGCAGAATATCAGTCTGTCCCTGATGTTTTTCCTGGAGAGAAGTGGCTTCTTTGCTGCCCTTCTTGACACCACGCCATCCCCCAAAAGTCTTCGCCTCACTGTGCATGCAGATGCACTCACACCTGCCTGCTGCAATTCCTGAGCAAGCGCTGTACTGGTAGTGCCCCGATCCCGCAGCTGAATCAACTTTAGGAGACGGTCCTGGCACTTGAACTTTCTTGGGTGCCCTGAAGCTTTCTTCACAACAATTGAACTGCTCTCCTTGAAGTTCTTGATGATCCGATAAATGGTTGATTTAGGTGCAGTCTTACTGGCAGCAATATCCTTGCCTGTGAAGCCCTTTTTGTGCAAAGCAATGATGGTGGCACGTGTTTCCTTGCAGGTAACCATGATTTACAGAGGAAGAACAATGATTCCAAGCACCACCCTCCTTTTTAAGCTTCCAGTCTGTTATTCGAACTCAATCAGCATGACAGAGTGAACTCCAGCCTTGTCCTCGTCAACACTCACACCTATGTTAACGAGGTAATCACTGACATGATGTCAGCTGGTCCTTTTGTGGCAGGGCTGAAATGCAGTGGATTTTTTTGGGGGGATGATTCAGTTAATTTGCATGGCAAAGAGGGACTTTGATTAATTGCAATTCATCTGATCACTCTTCATAACATTCTGGAGTATATGCAAATTGCCATCATACAAACTGAGGCAGCAGACTTTGTGAAAATGTATATTTGTGTCATTCTCAACTGTTGGCCACGACTGTACACTAGTTGTTTGCTCCTATAACCGTTTTCTTTCTTGATTTAAATGTGTAGATGTTCTGCACATTGTGGTTGCTAAGACTAGCGTGACGACGGTCTTCATACCTTCCTATTTCGTTTTTTATGTTACCTTTTTGATATGAATAGAACATGAAAACAATATCTTTGTCAAGTCCTCAAATTATCTATCCTCTTTAGGTACTCCGGTATCACAATTGCCCCCCTCCCCACCCCCCAACAGTGTTTGCTGCCATTGACACTCATTTTAGGGTTTCATCTTGTGTTATTACTGCAGGTGTTAAGTTCTTTTACCCATATGGGTTCCACAGTTGCTGTCGATCTCAAATAGACTAGAGTAATCAGTCTTCAAGGAATTTTTTTATGTCACTCTTAAAGGGAAATTTCTAAAAATGTTCAACTTCATATTCATCTCCAGGGTTGGGGAGTAACAGATTACATGTTATTTTTGTTGTTGTTGTAATCACTTACATGTCAACTGTAATCCATTACTAGGGAAAGTATTCGAATCAGATTAGATACTTTTGAAGAACTAGATGACCTCGAGGATTACTTTTAAATTTAGAAAGTATGTTTGTGATTTTTTTTGGGGGGGGGGGGGGGGTGGCACTTCTGTTGTCTCAATGACATTCAAATCAGCATTGAAAAAAAGGTACACGTTTAAGTTTATTCCACCTGAGAAAGTCTGACCACAAGTCAGCGACCACTATGATGGATCACGGGAAACGAGCAGGAATATACTTTTTTTTTTAGGCTACGGTCCAAGCAATGTCTTCCAATGGCACGACTGCTGTCGGAATCCAAAGATTATACAATTTGAGTAAACGCAACCATTGTTTTTGAAACCAGTGGACAGCCAGTGAAAAATGCTCTCATGCATAGTGCGGAGCCCAGCCTATGGAATAAAAGTGGGTATTTTATAGCGCCATCTAATTCATGCTGATAAATTCATAGGCCTAATGGACACATGCTCAAACTGGCACACATTTGATAGACTTAAAGGGAGTTGTAGTTGCTACATCAGTTATTTTACTAATACATTTTATATATATATATATATATATATCCATTGATTCTTGAAGAATATAACTTATAAATGCCTAATGGGCTTAGTTCAAATGTCTCACCCCATGAGTACCCAAAATATAAGCTTGTCTTTCTCCAATGTTTGTAAACATTCTAAATGTAAACAAACACTGTATAGCCTCATAACATGGTTAAAACAAGTTTGATATCATGGATGGTCAGTCCTTGCATCCATAGCTCTGTTTATTAATCTGAGACTGGTTACAATTCTCAAGGCCCATCCCTCAGCTTTTTACCAAAACAGAGACGGGGTGCTGTTTTGTTATGGTTTCATATGGATTTGCCCTTTAAACAGCTGCATATTGTCAAGATATCAAAATGTCACCAACTAAAAGGTAAACAATAGGCCTATAGCAAATGCAGCATATGGCATTTATTTCGCACACGTAAATAGCACTTTTCAGTAGTGCTGAAAGCATGCCATTCCATGGGGTCAGCATTTATTTTTCTACTCGAATCAATGAGCCCAATCAGTCCTCCATGATAAACAAGAGAGTAGGGCTGGCTAATAAGTCCTATTCTTGAAGATCAAGGGGTATAACATTTATTGGAATGACTGAAATTCTGATAGACTTTGGTTTTTAATGTAAATATATAATTGAATCATATTATTATATGTAGTAGAAAGTGATGGGTTAGAAGAAACCTACATAACCCATAAAGTAACATTTAACTTCCACATATGGCCAGCTATGTAAACTTTTACATTGATTTATCCTGCAATAGATCTCGTTTAATTGGTAATATACATTTGTGTCGTCTTCTAATGACTCCTAAGGAAAACATGAAAACAATATCTTTGTCATGTCCTCAAATGATCTATCCTCTTTAGGTACTCCTAAGGGGAAAGTAATCTAAAAGTAACTGAATGTAATCAGATTAGGTAATCCAGAATTTTGTTACTGATGACGATTTTGGACAGGTAACTAACGGATCACATTTAGAAAGTAACCTAATCATCTCCAGACCCACCAACATGAGTGAAAATTGTGCTTTTTATGATCTGTAGTAACAAACACCAGATGTGATTTCAATGACCGCATCGGTGTCCATTGTGATTAAAAAAAATTTTTTTTTAAATCATTATGATTAGCATTATCTACTCATTTATTTAGCCAGGCAAGTCAGTTGAGAACAAATTCTTATTTACAAAGACAGCCTAGGAACAGCAGGTTAACTGCCTTGTTCAGGAGCAGAACGACAGATTTTTACCTTGTCAGCTTGGGGATTCCATCCAACAACCTTTCGGGTACTGGCCCAACACTCTAACCACTAGGATACCTGCCACCGCTAATTGGTTTATTATGTTATAGGAAACACTTATTTTACTTTTTACTTAAATTTTTTTTTTTTTTAACTACAAACATAGAAAAGTGCCATTTTCACATATGTTGATTTTGGGGGTGGTGCTGAAGATGATGAATATGAAGTTGAACATTTTAAATTTAACTTTAAAACACATTTCATCCTAGCAAAACGAGGTCACAACCATAGAAATATTATTAAGATGGTAGGAGCCCAGTTGATGTTGGTTCAGTGCAAGGCCCAGACCACATGTGGAACACACTATTCTGGTTGTTTTCAGCTTTTGAGTTTGAACCTGGGGCTTGCTGCTGTGTGGTGATGTGTGTTTGCATCTGTGAGTTGGTCACATGGGTGTTCACAACCACATTCAGAACATTTGAAGACCGGAGGACAGTGGTTCATTACTAGTATATTAATTAGAAAACGGATTGATTAGATGTGGCTTAATTTTCTTCATCTGACAGAATTGATCCTTGGCAGTGAATCCCTGGCAGGGATGTCCAATCTGTTTCCTGACTGTCAAGGTAAGTATAAGAACCGAGGAAGTGGAAAAATCGAGTACACTTTTGGTTGTGTATTTAGCATAGCAGTGTGATGTGGATAAGGAAGTTCCTATGTTGTATAAAGTCAGAGATTAAAATATGCTAGTGGCAAAGCCTTAACACCCCCAACAGTCATTGAAAATCAAGGGAGTTTATAGATATAACACTGAGCCAGGCACAGCTTTAGAGTTGTGCGTGTCACTGGAGAGGGGATATGTGTGAGGAGAGTAGGCTATTCAAACACAGGCAATTATACCTAAAGTGGGCAGCCTCCTATAATTCCTATTTGTAATCAGGGTCATTTACAACCAGAAAAGCATTGGAACGGAGTTCTGCCATCTTTGGGCACATTGGCTACAGAATTTCACATCAACCCCTGCTCGTTATGGTACACTCTGGCCAAGTATAGGGAAATACCTTAGTTGATCTCAATGCTTTGTGGTGTTTAAGTTGTTGTCTGGTGGTATGTCTTGCTCCTTGTGGGAATTAATTAGTAATTAGAATCCAAAACATTTTATAGAGATGAGAATGTTACTTGCTTTGATGGAACAATAACAAAATAAATAGTTGTCCTTGCCTGTTTCATCAATCAAGTTTTATCATTGATTTACTTGTCTTATTGAGAGAGATATCAAATCTTTAGAAATGGAATCGATGTGGATCAAATGTGTTGTGCTCTATGCCTGGATCATTTACATTACAACGTACACACATGTCATTGTGTGCATTAGGTTATTTTATTTCATGTTTAGATGTCATCTCCATCAGACTGCAAAATGAGGAAAAACCCAATACATTTGTAACTAGGATTTATTCTGAACTTTTTAAATAGAAACACGTATTTGTGATGTTAGCTTCTACAATAAAGTATTTTAATAAAAAAAAAATCCTGTTCCTCCGAAATGTTACAGGCATGGCAATGCATTTTGATTTTATAATTTATTTTCATTGGTTTGGTTTCAGATGAATCAATGTTTAAAGCTTCACATGCAGTAATTCAAGTTGGTGTGTATAATTTGAAAAGCTCCTGTCACAGCCATCCTGCACGGTGCACCTGCACATTTCAAAAAGCCTTAGTCGCGCGCTCAAACGACTGTTTGGAATAGCGAGGAGAGCATCGCCAACGGATTTTTTTCTCTACATTTACCCTATTTTTTTTTCAGAGAAACATTGAAGAAACGGTAGTTATATAGAAGATACAAACGAAAATGTCTTGAATTCAACATCTGGTACGTTTTTATGATGAAGATAGCTAACTAGTTTTCTTTAACTAATGTAATCGAACTAATTTAGCTAACTAGCTAACGTTAGTAAAAACAGATGGATAAATCCTGTTTTTTTTTCTGTCGGATTATTACAGATACCATACCAACCGTCCCTTGACAATGGGGTTCGAGGAAATGTACAATATCAAGGAGGAATGCCCGACAACTGTTTTGAAAAAAAATGAGGTCAACATAATTTCTCCGAAACAGAACATTGTACGAATATGGAATTTATTCATCGCCCTAACATCGTTGGTGGCTGTGACAGTGTCTTTATTTGAGGTAGGCAAACGTTAGCTATGTTCTTCCTTGTGAAATATTTCTGTAGCTATGTTGTCAGTATGCAGCACTACTGTTACTCCAATATGATATCCTTCCGCGCGACAGGACACATTTAGAGTGAGTAAGGATTTCAGATCAGTCCAGTGTACGGGGTAGTGCTGCGGCTGAACCCCTTAAATACTTCCACCTCCTTCATTTTTCCAGTTTATCCCAGAGAGTGTTTGCTTAGTAAGAGCTATGTTAAGAATGTACAAACGCATAAGTATGCCCGCATGGAGCAGCTAGCTAGCCAGCCTCTCCATCAGGGTGCTCTGCTGCCCCCCCACCCCCCACTCGGTTTGGCTCATGCCAGCTATCTCGTTTGGGTTATATTACTTGTGACAGTGTACAAACCTTGGCGATACTCTGTTTTGTCGGCCAGTACTGCGGCGCTGAGGGGTTGTCTGTGTGACTTGTCTGTTCACTGTTCCCTTGGAAACTCACATCTCAGCTGTATTATACTAAGTGTTTGTGTGTAGCTGTGTGTACTATAGTTCTGTTGCACTACTTTACAGTACAGACAGTAACTCTCCTTTTCAGATATATACACTGCGGCATTGCACAGTGTGTAGCTGGGTTTACTATGTTTTTTCTGTACAGACGTAACTATGGAAACTACTATACGTAACTATAGTAGTTTCCATTAACTCACATTACAGCTCTATTACACTTCTGTTTTTCACACCGTGTGTAGCTGGGTTGGTGCGCAATAGTTTTTCTGTTACACTACTTTACAGTACATACAGTGACTATGCTAGCTAGTTTCACTTGGAAACTCACAGCTCATATCTATTACACTGTTTCAGTGTATATCTGGGTTAGCTATTATTATCTGATCCTGCTGGTCATCTATGAGAGGACTTGCCACCCCTCAGAGCCTGGTTCTTCTCTAGGGTTCTTAGGTTCAAGCCTTTCTAGGGAGTTGTTTTCTATCCTCCATGCTTCTTTTTCTGCATTGCTTGCTCTTTGGGGTTTTAGGCTGAGTTTCTGTACAGCACTTCGTGACATCGGCTGATGTAAAAATGACTAAATACATTGATTGAGCTATAGTTCTCTTACACTACTTTACAGTACAGACAGTAACTATCCTAGTTTCCCTTAGAAACTCACGTAACAGCTAGATGACACTACTGATCATATGCAGTGTGTAGCTGGGGTTGCCATATGTTTCTGTTACACTGCAGGGTATACACTACCCGTTTCTTCACACCGAGAGAAATGTCAATTTCCAGTATGGCTTTTCGACGTTGAGAAATGCAAGGTGTCCCTGCCCACAGGCAGTGGACTGTGTCTAAGAAGGGTGACAGTCGGCAGTCATCCTGGGGTGCTTGTCGCTGGCATTGGCAGCTTCTCACAGGCCCAAAGGCCAAACTGAGAGCAGCAAGTGGAGTCCCCATGGGTACTGAACACAGCAATGGAAGGCTACAAACTGTAATTCTGATGCCGGCCACGGCTATAGTTCTGGTGCCTTTTAATGTCTCAGGGTCTTCTGGTGTTGAAGCCCTGGTTGACTGAATGTTTCCGAATGAATTCAGATGAGTGTTTCAACCTACATCCTAACCCCTCATTCTGGCCAAGGATTCTGTCTGACAGACATGTTAATCGGCCATTACAATAGTCCACATATGCCCCTCTTTCTGTTGCGGGTGA
Source organism: Oncorhynchus kisutch (assembly GCF_002021735.2). Classification (NCBI taxonomy): domain Eukaryota; kingdom Metazoa; phylum Chordata; class Actinopteri; order Salmoniformes; family Salmonidae; genus Oncorhynchus; species Oncorhynchus kisutch. The sequence goes on from NC_034201.2 coordinate 43,147,941, forward strand.
ACTAAGGGCTTCCCTCAGTTTGTTGTGCACGGCTGGGGCAATGGACACTTACTTTTTGCAGACAGAGCCAATATGAAAGTTTTATCAGTTTTCTTTTACTATGGTGAAAGAGTTCTGGGCCACAGCCTATCCAACCGGGCTCTCACATTGTGTTATGGACACTGTTAGAGGTCGACCGATTTATGATTTTTCAGCGCCGATACCGATTATTGGAGGACCAAAAAAGCAGATACCGATTTTAATCGGACGATAAAAAAAAACAAAAAAACTTTATTTATTTATTTGTAATAATGACAATTAGAACAATATTAACACTTATTTTAACTTTAATATAATACATCAATTAAATCAATTTAGCCTCGAGTAGACAATGAAACATGTTCAATTTGGTTTAAATAATGCAAAAACAAAGTGTTGGAGAAGAATATAAAAGTGCAATATGTGCTATGTAAGAAAGCTAACATTTCAGTTCCTTGCTCAGAGCATGAGAACATATGAAAGCTGGTGGTTCCTTTTAACATGAGTCTTCAATATTCCCAGGTAAGAAGTTTTAGGTTGTGGTTATTATAGGACTATTTCCCTCTATACCATTTGTATTTCATTAACCTTTGACTATTGGATGTTCTTATAGGCACTTTAGTATTGCCAGTGTAACCGTATAGCTTCCTTCCCTCTCCTCGCTCCTCCCTGGGCTCGAACCAGCAACACAACGACAACAGCCACCACATCGAAGCAGCTTTACCCATGCAGAGCAAGGGAAACAACCACCCCAAGGCTCTGAGCGAGTGAAGTTTGAAACGCTATTAGCGCGTGCTAACTAGCCAGCCATTTCACTTTCGGTCACACCAGCCTCATCTCTGGAGTTGATAGGTTTGAAGTCATAAACAGCGCAATGCTTGACGCACAATGAAGAGCTGCTGGCAAAACGCACAACAGTGCTGTTTGAATGAATGTTTACGCGCCTGCTTCTGCCTACCACCGCTCAGTCAGATACTTAGATACTTGTATGCTCAGTCAGATTATATGCAACACAGGACACGCTAGATAATATCTAGTAATATCATCAACCATGTGTAGTTAACTAGTGATTATGATTGATTGATTGTTTTTTATAAGATAAGTTTAATGCTAGCTAGCAACTTACCTTGGCTTACTGCATTTGCGTAACAGGCAGTCAGTCTCCTTGTGGAGTGCAACGAGAGAGCTGATGTGCCCTGACACTCTTTGATGGGTTGGGGTGCCATGTTCAGAGGAATGGCGTACACTGGAGCACGCCATGGAGTGGTCAACAATTCAATGTGTTGGAGCTCAGGGTGGTTCACCTAGCTCTCCAACAGTTCCAGCCCAACCTGGTAGGACAGCATTTCCTGGTCCAATGGCTCGGGAGCTCTTGCCATGGGCCCAGAACTGCTTGGCATTACTGCAAGCAGCACATATCCCCGGGGTCCTGAACAATGCAGTGGACATGCTCTCGGACACCCTCGGGTGGTGCTCACTCACGATTGGCTGGCAACGAAGCTTTACGTGTGCCCACCATTTCCCCTGATCACAGCTACTCTAGACAGGGTCATCGTGATGGGCCACCAGTGCCATCACAGCAGCAAGATTTGTGACCTGTTACCACAAGAAAAGGGCAATCGGTGAAGAACAAACACCATTGTAAATACAACCCATATTTATGTTTATTTATTTTCCCTTTTGTACTGTAACCATTTGCACATTGTTACAACACTGTATACAAACATAATGACATTTGAAATGTCTTTATTCTTTTGGAACTTCTGTGAGTGTGTCGTGTCTTTGTCTATGCCGGATTAAGTGATATGACATGCTATTCTATAAAATCCTTTCTCCGTAATTAATATTACCTGATTGAGCTCATTATGTAAATGTAATTAACTAGAGAGTCGGGGCTCCACAAAATAATATTTATAGAGCTGTTATCTTCCAAATAAACTCTTAAAGACCTAGTAATATTTTACATCAATAGCAGTCAATATTAATCGTCACCTTAATTCAGTCTCATCTGTAAATTCTTGGTTATCTTCACGAACCCTGGCTAACAAGTTGAATCAGCAATACAAAATTGGAAAATGCAATAAATATTTACTCTGAGCTGCGCTTCGGTAGGTTGATGGTAGATGGTGTTTTTCCCCAAGTGTGCTGTGCCCGGTCAGGGCCCCATTACACAGACACAGGCAATACAGCAGTCTGATTGGCTTTTAGTTTGCTATCGATACAGAGACTCTCACATTGGATTGTGGAAACTATTACTACAGCATATCGGCTGGCCAACGGCCTCTGACCTCTTCTGTAGGGGCGCATTCTACTAGAGGAATAGCTACATCGTGGGCCCTGCTCCGAGGAGTTCCTCTCAGTGACATTTGCGCCTTGGCCAGTTGGGCATCGTCTAGCACCTTTTCTAGGTACTATCTAGTCAATGTTGCCCCTGCCAATGAGGTGGGGATGGCTGTGCTGGTTGTTGCCTCCGCTTCACTGATTGGGGACGGAGGGACACTGAAACTATAACTACCCTGAGCTCAGGCCTACAGGACTTTGCTCTCTGTCTGGCCCTTACCTAGTTCACAAATTAATCTGGTATTGTGATACCATATTGGCGTGATCCAATATAGTGCCACATAACGAAGGTTACGTATGTAACCACGGTTATGTGCACTATTGGATCAATCCAATCCTCTTTGTCTGTGATCTACGTAAAAAGACATGAGGTGGAAGTAGTGCGGTGGCAGCTATTTAAGAGGGTCAGCCTCAGCACTACCAAGTACATGGGACTAATCTGAAATCCTTACTTGGAATGTATCCTGCGGCACGGAACGATACCATATTGGAGTGATCCAATAGGCAACATAACTGTGGGTATATACGTATCCTTCATTTAAGTCTACCACAGTACGAGTCATAATAAAAACCTAGTGGTCAAACACGAAAGTGGTTCCAATCGTTTTTCGACCATTCATTTTATCCATAGTGGATTTTAGAAACACTTCGAATAAGTGCTCTGTTTTGTGTAGGCTTACCCAGGCGTGAAGTTTTGATAAGCGTGTGAATCTCTCTCGGACAAGGTGACTTTTATTATCAATATAATCGCCTGTATTTACCCACCCCAAAATTAAATGCTAATTAGCTGCTAATGTGGCTATCATACAGAACTACAAATGCCTGTCTCAAGCTTCACGTCACTGACCAGTGCCATGAAGATCAGGATGAGACTGCCAAATCGAGGCAAAGGTGAGAATATCTGGATTAACTATCTAATGTTAGCTACATTTTGTAATTATTAAATTGGTTCAAGTTGTTTAAATGGACAATTCTGTTAACTGTCTTGGGCAATTTTTAAATAGAAAATGCCTGTTATCTAGCTAGCTAGCTCATGGTTAGCAAGTTAGCAATATTAGCTTGGCTAGATGGCTACATAAACCGTCTATTTGTCCAGCCATTTAAATGCATGAGAAATGAATAAAAACAAGTTTAGCTTTCTTTGGCTTTTATAAACCAACATTCTAGCTTGCTAGTTATCTAGCTAGCTAACTTATATGGTGAAGCTAGGGCTAGGCATTCTTGATCATTCTTGATAATATTTGATATATAACGCATGCTCCACTCTCAAGTTGAAGTTGAACTTGTTGACTGATTCCATGGCGGCGGCTGTTAAGAAGAAGGGAGCAGCTGCGAACCAGAAGACTGCAGCCATGGCAGCACTGGTCCACACCTGCCCTGTCTGTCAGGTGAGTAGTATTGGTTGGTACTGTATGTGCCTTTAGGTTCCTCTCCATGCGTAGGCTATTGTACCACACAGGCCAGTACAATCTTTCATATGTATAGTAGTTTGTTCCATCGTATTGCTTAATTTGTCATTTTTGTCTACTTTGAATTCAAATCTAAGCCATAGATTGTTTACTTCCTCCATTTTGTACTTGACCTTTATAGATGCAGACCAGAAGATATTCAAGCAGCACTTTGAGAGTAAGTCTCCAATGGTCCCAGTACTGGTTGATGTGAAGGCCTAAGTGACCACACACACTCAAATCACTCACTCATGCTGCCAAACATACCCTTGTAAAACTGACCATCCTACCAATCCTCGACTTTGGCGATGTCATTTACAAAATAGCCTCCAATACCCTACTCAACAAATTGGATGCAGTCTATCACAGTGCAATCCGTTTTATCACCAAAGCCCCATATACTACCCACCATTGCGACCTGTACGCTCTCGTTGGCTGGCCCTCGCTTCATACTCGTCGCCAAACCCACTGGCTCCATGTCATCTACAAGACCCTGCTAGGTAAAGTCCCCCCTTATCTCAGCTCGCTGGTCACCATAGCATCTCCCACCTGTAGCACACGCTCCAGCAGGTATATCTCTCTAGTCACCCCCAAAACCAATTCTTTCTTTGGCCGCCTCTCCTTCCAGTTCTCTGCTGCCAATGACTGGAACGAACTACAAAAATCTCTGAAACTGGAAACACTTATCTCCCTCACTAGCTTTAAGCACCAACTGTCAGAGCAGCTCACAGATTACTGCACCTGTACATAGCCCACCTATAATTTAGCCCAAACAACTACCTCTTTCCCAACTGTATTTAATTTTTATTTATTTATTTATTTTGCTGCTTTGCACCCCATTATTTTTTATTTCTACTTTGCACATTCTTCCATTGCAAAACTACCATTCCAGTATTTTACTTGCTATATTGTACTTACTTTGCCATCATGGCCTTTTTTGCCTTTACCTCCCTTCTCACCTCATTTGCTCACATTGTATATAGACTTGTTTATACTGCATTATTGACTGTATGTTTGTTTTTACTCCATGTGTAACTCTGTGTCGTTTTATCTGTCGAACTGCTTTGCTTTATCTTGGCCAGGTCGCAATTGTAAATGAGAACTTGTTCTCAACTTGCCTACCTGGTTAAATAAAGGTAAAATAAAATAAAAATAAATAAATAAAAAATGGACCTACAGCTGGGGTAACATTCTTTCATCGTTCACACACAGTAGACATTGTAAACCACCATGTTGTCATCAAAATGCTGTCCTCAATGCTTAAGTTGTATTGTCTATGGCTCAATTTGTGGAAATGCTGTGATCAATCATAATTGTTAATGTTGTGACTCACAGACACACGATGACCGCGATTTGAATGCTACAACAGATGGACTAACGTCAAGGGACACGCCTGGACCCCGAGTATGACTGGACATGGGCTGGATATTTGTGACATTGACCTAAAAGGGGTGCAGAAAGCACACCAGCACCCTATTTGATTTTTTATTCCATGACCAACCATCTCTAACTGCCTCTTATTCCACACTATGCCCTATGGTCCCTTAACTTCGGACACTATAAACCTCTATAAACCTACCCTACCTTCACCCATTTTGCCTATGCTGCTTCCTTCACTTGTTCTTCTCCTGATTTGATAACATCTAGACTCACTAACAATTTTAAGTGTTGCGGTGTACGGTTTTTGCTACCTTTTTCTCACCTGTGTAACGATGTCCTGCTTATTCTGGGGTTCAGACTGAATGCAGTGGTAAATGTGCTGCACACAATTGACAACAGCAACATTGACCTGTTAAATTGACCAGAGGGGTGTTGATATAGCTGAGTTTAGGCATGGCTTCCTTGTTTTGAGTCTGTTAAATGTGTTTCTCATTTCTTATTTGTTCTCGTCTAATTCCTAAACTGGAAAAGCAGAAGAATCTGTGCGCTATTGGATAGTTATAACAGTTCATATGGTGCTCATCAATGTCACAGGTTTGTGGTATTGATTAATAAATCATTGAATGAATACTTAAATTCAGATGTTTATATGTTATGTCTAAAAGTCATATGTATGCATTGTTTACTATTTAGATTTCTTTAAAACAATGTAATTGTTGGAGTGCAGGTGTTTGACTTGATTGATGGGTGACTAAGTGCATTCCTGTCAAATAAATATGCTTAATTTATTCATGATTTTGGATACATTCTGCAATGAGTTAATCTGGCATTGAATCTGCAACAGAACATGTCAACAAGTTAGTTCTGAATTGCTTTAATACAGTGGTGTGTTCTGACACCATGAATTGAAATAGATTTCACCTGGTTCATATAGTTGCCAGAAATTATAAGGGATTAAATAACGACCTCTACCGGCTAAAGGAGAAGAGGATCTGGTAAAATAAGGGTGTCGCTAATATCATGTAGGTAGGTAGCAAGCTAGCTATATAGCTTCTTTGCAGAAAACTTGCCTAGTATTCATGGCACATTTATACATATGTGTCTACCACAGTACGAGACAAAATATGGGACTATATATTAGTGTTCATTAGCTGTACAGAATACCCAGCCTAAAACCCCCAACAGCAAGCAATGCAGGTGTAGAAGCACGGTGGCTAGGAAAAACTCCCTAGAAAGGGAGTCAAGGTAGCTAGTAGCTAGCTAGCTGACAGTAAAGGTCAGCTAGAGGTGACGTGCAGGATTCGTCGTCTTCCATGATGTCTATTTTTATGCTAATATATACTGAACAAAAATATAAATGCAACAATTTCAACGATTTTACTGAGTTACAGTTCATATAAGGGGCGGATCCATGGGCGGTACTCGGAGGGCATAGGCCCACCCAATTAGTTTTTCCCCACAAAAGGGCCATATGACAGACATAAATACTCTTCATTGTCATCAGCTGGCTGGATGTCTGGTCTCAGACGATCCCGCAGGTGAAGAAGCCGCATGTGGAGGTCCTGGGCTGGAGTGGTTACACGTGGTCTGCGGTTGTGAGGCCAGTTGGACTTATCATGTCAAATTCTCTAAAATTACGTTGGAAGTGGCTTATGATAGAGAAATTAACATTCAGTTCTCTGGCAACATCTCTGGTGGACATTCCTGCAGTCGGCATGCCAATTGCACGATCCCTCAAAACTTGAGATATCTGTGGCATAGTGTTGTGTGACAAAATTGCACATTTTAGAGTGGCCTTTTATTGTCCCCAGAAGAAAGTGCACCTGTGTAATGATCATGCTGTTTAATCAGCTTATTGATATTCCACTCCTATCAGGTGGATGGACTATCTTGGCAATGAAGAAATGCTCTCTAACGGATGTAAACAAATGTGTGCACAAAATTTGAGAGAAATATGCTTTTTGTTCATATGGAAAATTTCTGTGATCTTTTATTTCAGCTCATGAGACATGGGACCAACACTTTACATGTTGTGTTTATATTTTTGTTCAGTGTATATATATATATATATATATATATCACGGTAAGTCACCTTGTCCGAGAGAGATTTACACAGTTATCAAAACATCACGTCAGGGTAAGCCTACATGAAACACTTTCTAAAATCCACAAAGGACAAAATTAAAGGTGAAAAAAACTACTGGAACTATTTCCGTGTTTGACCGTTAGGTTTTATGGGTATTTTATGACCCGTCCACTGTGGGGCTCAATATTACCTTGCGTGTAAGCTAGCTAGAATAACGGTAGCTAGTGATCAGGGCAAGTGCTGTGCTACAACACTACAAAGTCAGATTTAAAGGGGCAATCTGCAGTTGCTACATCTATTTTTGGACTTATAAATGAATGATATGTACCCATTGATTCTTGACGACTATAACTTATGCCTCATTATCTTAGTTTAACTGTCGTAACCCATAAGAACCCAAAATAGGCTGTAGCTTGTTTTTTTCTCTATTTGTAAGCAAAGTACCCTGTGTGGCCTCATCATGGTTAAAACTAGAATTTTGATGTCATGGATCGTCAGTCCTTGCATCCATAGCGCTGTCTATGAATTTGAGAGTGGTTAAATTTCTCCAGCAAAATGTCAATTTAATTCTTATCAAAACATTATTAGACATGTATATAATATTATGAAGAAGTACTGATATTTTAGCACAATTACAGTAAATTAGCATATTCTGTCAAACCAATATATATATATATATATATATATTTTTTTTTTCCCTTAAATAATCATCTGCAACTTTTCTTTTCAAAGGACAACCCAAACTAGTACTAAAAAGCTGATTTACGATCATTTGAATATAGTATAATTTCGTTTCTAGAAATGTTAAGTAAATATAATTGTTATTTATGTGGTAAAAACGACTGCTATTTAAAGGGCCGGTACACCCAGTATTTTAATATACTTCATTTTATCAACAAAAGTGATCCATCTATTCATCCTGAGAGACAATGACAAAAAATACGGTTTCGTTTTCTTTATTTACTTACCTCACATCCAGCATTAGCATCGCTACTAGAGAATCAATAGGTGTGTTAGGGCTTATGGTAGGATACCTAGAAAAGCATGCCCAAATCCTCCAAGTCTCTTTAAATCAAATGTTACAGCAAACCAAATACCATAATAAGTTGCACATATAGAATATTGGCGTATATTATAGGAATTCTATAATATTTCCTGTAAAATAACATTTTTTTCTGAGAATACACACTGTGTACATATAGATGGGTAGCTGGTTTCTGTATTACAGTTCTACCAAGTATTCATTCCACTGAAATAGTTTTAAGAGCTGTTTTGAATGCAACTAAGCATATATGTAAGGTAATATTGACTGTAATTTTTTTTATAAAAAATAAAATGCACTGTATATCATTATTTGAATTTTATATATCATATAAGGCAGTTTTTTGCACTAGATTGCAGGAAACGGCATTTATAAGTGTTCAAAAATCTCTGAGTCCAAAGGAGGGTGCCTCCCCACAGCCGTACTCAGAAGCACCACCTTGTTAAAACATCCATTGGCGGATTTTTATATGCGCTAAAATAAGATTATTTTGGTTTAGTACACAGCCATATGATATGTGGTATAGAAAAGTACAATCTTAGGCGAATGCATGGGGAGCTATATCTCTGCAGATGATCTGCCTATCTGGTCAAAATCACTGAGACAGGTCCCCCTCCAGCTAACCTTTTTGTTTTGTTTTTAGCTGTTCTTCAACTCCGCTATCCCTGTCGTTGTCGGGATAAGATACTGCCTGGATGTGATCTTCCTGTTGAACATCATCTCACGCTTTTACATTGGATATGAAAGTAATGGTGTAGTCATAATTGATTCTAAACCAGTGCAGAGAAAATATCTCCGAACATGGTTTATCATGGACCTGTTGGCTGTTCTTCCCTTTGAGACTCTGAGATATGCTTCGCCTGAATTGCATTTTATGCATATCAATCGATGTCTAAGAGTCTTACGGCTGTTTGACATAATATGTAAGTTTCTTGATTTCATTTGATTGTTTTATTGTACAATAGTGATGACATTAATCACTACTGTATTTGTAAACCACCTAAAGCCCTAACTTAAAAAAAAAAAAAAATAGAATAATGGTACATGTTAATGATTAACATAATGACAACAAGATAAAATTATAGAATTCTATTTGCTGTGGCAAAAAAACAGTTAGCCTAATTTATATTGTAAAAATTATTCCAAAACTGCCAATTAATCCAATCTTAACCTGTATATACTGTCTCATTGTTTCAATTAAGCGTCCTTTGGAAAAGAACCTGACACCAACAAGATACATGTTGCAGTCCTGAATTCCTTTTCTATTGTTGTCCTCAGTGTTCAAGTCTCTGCGTGTGCCTGGTGAGTTGGTCTTTTAGTCTAAATTACATGGCCCTTCAAACCACCCACCATTCAAAGGCCCCTTTACAAGTAATACTATGACATGGTTTTTCCTTCAGTCTCAAGATGAAAGATAAAATACTTTTTTAAAGTTGAATTCCTTATTATCTTCTTTATTTTTGCATACTAGGTACAATCAGGTGTGTATAGCTGCTCATGGTGGCCATCCAAGGGAGTGTCCAAAAGAGGAGAACTGGTTACAGCTGTTGCCAGAGTGTACGTTTTAGAGTTTTCTTCTTTGCAAAATGAGGTAGTTAGCTTGGTACTGTATGTATGTAGAGCAGGGCTCTACAGTGCAACCATTTTACTCACATATGCGCCTAAATATTTTGCTGTGCCACCTGTACTTTTCATCTAGGAGGGGAAAAAAGTCAGCATAGAGCCCTGATGTAGAGCAAAACATTCTCTAAAGACTGGAAACAGAGATGGGATTTGTTTCATAAGTGTTGATCAACGATGTAATCCCATCATTGGTGTTAATAAACATGTTGACAACACTAAGATGTTAATAAATGTATCATTGTAGGTGTATGATTGTAGGTGTATGATCATTGTAGATGTACGAATGAGTCATTGTTATGTATTGAATTCAATGTTTTTTCTTGAAGTCTCAACCAATTTGACAGGAGTAACAGATTTTGAGTTTTATGCCACGTCACTATACTGGTCTGCAATAACGCTATGTTCTGTGGGGTAAGTAAGTTGCTTTTTAGTGAGTTTAAATATATATATAATTTTTTACCAGTGCCACTAGTATATAGTGAGTGATGTTAGACAAAGGCTATTAAACATCACAAAATAACCATCTGGGCTACCTTTAACCACATGGATGCTTTGTGACGTTCTCCATACATTTGTGTTCCTCTGTATTTGCATTAGTTTGTTTTTGATGGGCACAGGTGTTTTGTATTGAATGCTTTAGAATACTGGTCATTTTTCATAAAGAACTGAAAGTATAATAATATTTAGATTTTCTTAGCTATGGAGACATACATGCTATGAAGATCCCAGAGGTTATGGTTGCCTCACTGGTAATGGTGCTTGGTTTATTTGCCTTCATTGGAGTCATCGCGACTGGAATGAGCTCCATCATTAGCAATCTGGATGCCCGGAGAGGAAGGTTCTGCCATCGAATGGAGTCCATTTGTCTTCATATGGTATATCTCAACACCCATTGACATAATTAAGTGATAATGCCCGAGAAGACGGTGTTTGGAGGATATATTGGCACGTGTGTTGTTAGGGAAAACCCTGTCAATATGTCCTCTAAACACCGGTTTCGAGGACATTATCACTTTTATACAACGGGTTACCAAAATATTCAAATAATGATTGACATATTTTAATAAAAAAATGTATTTAGATGAATTTATTCATACTATTTTATCCTTCCACAAGATATAGTCCCGACACAAATCTATGGTTGCTACCCAAGCCTGTTGGTCGTTCGTTCTATCGGTTCGGTAGCTAGAGACGCGTGTTCAGCCTTTTTGTTCTGTATCTATGGCAGTCATTCTAAGTGTTCCATTGCCATACTGGCTTGCACCGTTCTTATCCCTTACTTGCTGGCTAGCCAACTACGTCTAACTTACAGTCACGGCAAAAAGTGCAGCCAGAATAACAGCAAAGTAGATTCATTTTCATTTCTTTAAGCTGTTTTCTAAAGACATTTATTTGGATACGTCCATAACAATGAGCTAATGAGGTGTGATTTCACCTGGCATAGAAAATGTGCTCACTCATCAGGACACGGTTGTTCAGAGGAGCTAGCCAACAACACAGCTAACACACTTCAAACTCAAGCTGGAATGGCTGCAAACAAGCTGCAATAGATTTTGTTTTATCTGTTTTCCAATTGACATTTCTTTGCATATATCCCCCCAAAATTATGCCAGCTGATTAAATTATTTCGTCTGGCTGAGAAACGCTGCCTGCTTGTCTGTCTCGTCCCGACACGTTCATTACTATGGGACAGCTGGAGATCGAATTTGGATATTGAAACAATGTTGCAAATGTCGGAGAGACGGACAGGAAGGTTTATACAAATCTCTGCTGTTAAAAACTAAATGTTAGTCTAAAAGACGTGAGATAATGTCTAGATGCTTTTTATAGTGAAGATCAAGTTAATAAATTGCTTGGCTGGGCTGATTAGACAGTGGATAGGCATTTTAACGTCATAGATTTAGCCGATGGTAACTTGTGGAATAGACACCGGCTAGAATCCAGTTTGAACCAATCTGCATTCAGGATGTATAAAAAATGAATAATCGTGATAAAAACAAACAGCTTTTCTTTGTCTTTTTCCAGAAACAAATGGGATTACCAGAGGAAGTTCAAACATGGGTGCATAAATATTACTATTATCTGTGGACGCATCGCAAAGGCAGTATAATCGCTGGCCTACTGGATGACCTTCCTTTTGCGCTACATTCAGAAATATCCTCTGCTTGTTACAAACCTCTGATGAAAAAGGTAAGATTTGTTTTAATGTGTAGTTTGGTTTGGTTAGCCATGTATGATCCTTATAGTACTCAGATAAAGTCAAAGGCTTGAACTGTTGAGACAATGAGTATTCAATGTTTTGTATTCTCTTTCAGACATCCCTGTTTCATGATACCGAAGATGGCTTCAAAAGGGCTTTGTCACTTAAATTCAACACCTACACATACAGTCCTGGACAAATTTTGGCAAAGCCTGGAGAAATCAATCAAAATGCATACTACATTGAACATGGAGTGGTGCAGGTACATTTAGTTTTATCTATGAATATAAGCAGTCATCACTTTGATGCCATCATAATGAATAATAGTTTTTCATTCAACATGATTAAACTAGTTAGTACAAAACTTTAATCGATCATCCAAGTCTTTACCAAACTAAAGTGAAAATGTATAGTCCTATTTGTCCAACCAAATTTAGATTTCCATATTTCAAAATGAATTCATTAGAAAATTGCTTTCGTTTACAAATTATTATGCCCTCCTTACAGGTATTAGGAGATAATCATTGTGACAAAGTTGCCCGTTTGCTACCTGGATCGTTAATTGGAGAGGTATGGCAAACAGCATCACGTCTGTTTTGATATTTTGAAGTATAAAAAAAAAAATATATATATATATATATATATGTGTTTGTAAGCTATTCCATGGGCTTATGCATCATGTGTGTGTAAAATATGATTATTGTCCTTCAAGGCTTATCTGATGTACAGAATTCCGAGAAACACTACGATTTGTGCAGCAACATTGTGTGAAATTTGTGTGTTGGAACGCAGTGATCTTCTTGCATTGTTTGCGGATTACCCAGAAGGTAGGTATAGTTTTTTTTTACATCACATTTTGATAGAACATATTGTTTAATGTAGTGTACATCCCTTGAAATCTGTTCTTTGAAATCTGTATTTTCTGTGACATTACAAATACTGTCATATTGCAAAATAAACTATCTTCAACAGCTGGTTTGAAGATAGCAAGAACAGCTCAAAAAAGGCTGCATAATGTTAAGCATCCTATTAGGGAAGCCTTTGCTCTAGGAGTGGCATCGAACCCCCAGAATGTGGTTTTTCAGAAGGATTTAAGTGTAAATCTGTTGGTAAGTATGAGTTCTATCACAAGCCATTTCATCCAGTGTTGATGCTTCAGCGATGAACACTACCAGTCAAAAGTTTGGACACACCTACTCATTCAAGGATTTTTCTTTATTTTAACTATTTTCTACATTGTAGAATAATAGTGAAGATGTCAAAACCATGAAATAACACATATGGAATCATATAGTAATGTTAGCAGTTGATGTTATTCTTTCATTTGAACTTTATTTAACTAGGCAAGTCAGTTAAGAATGAATTCTTATTTTCAATGACCGCCTAGGAACAGTGGGTTAACTGCCTTGTTCTGGGCCAGAACGACAGATTTTTGCTTTGTCAGCTCAGGGATTTAATATTGCCAACGCTCTAACCACTAGGCTACCTGCCGCCACTTAATAACACAGACCCCAAAGCAAATCAGGGGGAGGTAAATAGGGTTATTCAAAGAGGATAAATCATAGTTATGCTGAGAGGTAGATGGTAGATGGTCGTTCCTTCCCTGTCCTCAGTGATTCTCTCCTGTGATTCTCTCCACAGAACAAAGGGACAGAATGTAGTTTTATAACCCAGCCCTAGCCTGTGATTGATCAATTACAATTTCTTGCAATAAAACTGTGCCAATGGGCAAATAACAAGTATCCTATTTCAGGTTGGACCAATAAGCACGTGCCATATGTAGCTATAAGTTCAGGACTGACATTCCTAACAGATGTTGAACTGAAAACCAACTATTTCCATTGATAATTCCCTATTGACTGTTAGTACTCCATTGACCTCTCGTCCTCTGCATTGTGTATTTATCGTTGAAATATTCTTACAGTAACCCAAAAAATGTTAAACAAATCAAAATACATTTGACATTTTAGATTCTTCAAAGTAGCCATCCTTTGCCTTGATGACAGCTTTGTATGCTCTTGGCATTCTCTCAACCTGCTTCACCTGGAATGCTTTTCCAACGGTCCAACTCATCCCAAACCATCTCAATTGGGTTGAGGTCGGGTAATTGTGGAGGCCAGGTCATCTGATGCAGCACTCCATCACTCTCCTTCTTGGTCAAATAGCCCTTACACAGCCTGGAGGTGTGTTGGGTCATTGTCCTGTTGAAAACAAATGATAGTCCCACTAAGTGCAAACCAGATGGGATGGAGTATCGCTGCAGAATGCTGTGGCAGCCATGCTGGTTAAGTGTGCTTTGAATTCTAAATAAATCACTGACAGTGTCACCAGCAAAGCACCTCTGCTTGTTTGAGCTGTTCTTGCCGTAATATGGACTTGGTCTTTTACCAAATAGGGCTATCTTCTGTATACCACCCCTACCTTGGCACAACACAACTGATTGGCTCAAACGCATTAAGAAGGAAATTCCACAAATTAACTTTTAACAAGGCACACCTGTTAATTGAAATACATTCCAGGTGACTACCTCATGAAGGTGGTTGAGAGAATGCCAAGAGTGTGCAAAGCTGTCAACAAGGCAAAGGGTGGCTACTTTGAAGAATTTCAAATATAAAATATATTTAGATTTGTTTAAAAATGGTTGCTACATGATTCCATGTGTTATTTCATAGTTTTGATGTCTTCACTATTATTCTACAATGCAGAAAATTGTTTAAAAAATAAAATAAAAAAAACACACCCTGGAATGAGTAGGTATGGCCAAACCTTTGACTGGTACTGTCTATTTGACTTGGCGTGATGTTATTGTATTTAATTATTTTCCTTTTCAGCCAAGGGATCAGAAGATTTTTACATTGTTTATGGAATATCTTGCAAACCAGTCCCACAATGTCTCTTCATCAGTTAAAACATCTACAGATGTGAAACGGGTAGGTTAGATGAACGAAACAAATTGCTCAGAAATAAGAGAACATTTATTTAATTGTACAGTTGAAGTCGGAAGTTTACATACACTTAGGTTGGAGTCATTATAACTCATTTTTTTCAACCACCACTAATTTCTTGTTAACAAACTATAGTTTTGGCAAGTTTTGTGGCAAGCTTTGTGCATGACACAAGTAATTTTCCCAACAATTGTTTACAGACAGATTATTTCACTTATAATTCACTGTATCACAATTCCAGTGGGTCAGAAGTTTACATACACTAAGTTGACTGTGCCTTTAAACAGCTTGGAGAATTCCAGAAAATGATGTCATGGCTTTAGAAGCTTCTGATAGACTAATTGACATAATTTGAGTCAATTGGAGGTGTACCTGTGGATGTATTTCAAGGCCTACCTTCAAACTCAGTGCCTCTTTGCTTGACATCATGGGAAAATCAAAAGAAATCAGCCAAGACCTCAGAAATAAAATTGTAGACTTCCATAAGTCTGGTTCATCCTTGTGAGAAATGTCCAAATGCCTGAAGGTACCACATTCATCTGTACAAACAATAGTATGCAAGTATAAACACCATGGGACCATGCAGCCATCATACCGCTCAGAAAGGAGACGCGTTCTGTCTCCTAGAGATGAACATACTTTGGTGTGAAAAGTGCAAATCAATCCCAGAACAACAGCAAAGGAGCTTGTGAAGATGCTGGAGGAAACGGGTATAAAAGTATCTATATCCACAGTAAAAACGAGTCCTATATCGACATAACCTGAAAGGCCGCCCAGCAAGGAAGAAGCCACTGCTCCAAAACCGCCATAAAAAAGCCAGACTATGGTTTGCACATGTGGACAAGGATGGTACTTTTTGGAGAAATGTCCTCTGGTCTGATGAAACAAAAATATAACTGTTTGGCCATAATCTCAACACATCAGTCAGGAAGTTCGCAAATGGGTCTTCCAAATGGACAATGACCCCAAGCATACATTCTACATTGTGTCAAAATGTATTGATGACAACAAAGTCAAGGTATTGGAGTGGCCATCACAAAACCCTGACATCAATCCTACAGAAAATTTGTGGTCAGAACTGAAAAGGTATGTGCGAGCAACAAACTCGACTCAGTTACACCAGCTCTGTCAGGAGGAATGGGCCAAAATTCACCCAACTTATTGTGGGAAGCTTGTGGAAGGCTACCCAAAACGTTTTACCCAAGTTAAACGATTTAAAGGCAATGCTACCAAATACTAATTGAGTGTATGCAAATTCTGACCCACTGGGAATGTGATGAAAGAAATAAAAGCTGAAATAAATAATTCTCTCTAATGTTATTCTGACATTTCAAATTCTTAAAATAATGTTGTGATCCTATCTGATCTACGACAGGGAATTTTTACTAGGATTAAATGTCAGGAATTGTGAAAAACTGAGTTTAAATGTATTTGGCTAAAGTGTATGTAAACTTCTGACCTCAACTGTGTATCCTTCTATGAGTGCTTAATGTCTTGATTGTTTTTGTTTTTTCCCAGTCTGTTTGGATGACAACTATTCGACCAGATGGCATTTTTGCTCAGAAGTGGGAGGTTTTTATGTTTTGGTGTATCACCATTTCAATTTTTATTGAAACATGGGTACTTTTTTTCACCAACAACCTAGACACAAAGGGTGAGTCGTGTTGTAATTTTTCAATGACCTGATTTTCCAGACCACCACTAGAACAACTGTAAACTCTTTTGTTGACAGAAATGCATCCACCACTAAAGGCCTCGCGAGGGCTTAATCAAAAATGAATCAATTACTGAAAATGTTTTTGAAGTTTTTTTTAATGGCTTTACAGGCTTTTACAATGAAGGATGGGGTGTGTTCTATCTTACAATCAGCTCATTGGTTGATGTTTTTGCCATTATCGACATATTTGTGAACCTCCGCACAGAAGTTTTTACAAAAGATGGTAATGTGTTGGTCTTCGTTGTTTTATAGAAAAGTGTACTTACTCACTGTTATTTGATGGGTTTGATACTGATGCCATTTCAGTGAATAGAAACACGCATGTTAATTGTGGTTTATTTTTTCTGTTAACAAAGGCTATCAAGCTGACATAATGGGTATTTTTGACAACTATCGAAAATCTTGGAATCTATATTATGACGTCCTGGCTGTTGTCCCTTTGGACTTCTTCTCTTTTACAACAAGTGGAGAAGCACATTGGAGAGTTTTAGGCTATGTCCGATGGAATCGTCTTATTTGGATTCGGAAGGTAACAAGTTTAATATCTCATAGTTTTTATGACCATGTAGGTCATTGTGAGGCTTGAACCTGAACACAAATGTTCTTACATTCCAGGTGTGTTTGTTTTTCAACAAAAAAGAAAATGACATGGATAAGAACCTGTTTGAGCTAAGAACGGCTAAATGTCTTTTCCTCCTGATTTTCTCTGTGCACTGCTGCTCTGGAGTAATGTATCTCACAGGCTGCAAGGACTTCAGGTAATACTCCAATCTTTTAGAAAAAAAGACAATGGGTTGGAAGTGTTAATGACTTCTGTTTCAATTGATGTTTAGACAAATATTACATTTTTCCATAGGTGTGATGAAGAGTCATGGGCCTGGAACACAGGACTGAAAGCCAGCCATAGCAACTTGTATCATTATATGATTTCTGTTTATTGGACCACAACAAGCATGACAACCATTGGTAAGATTAAGTCCACCCTGCTCAGTTAATACAACAGTACAGTGCCTTAAACGTTTCATAACTGAATATTTCTCTCTCAGGATATGGTGACATTGTTCCCAACACTATGAAAGAGCGACTTACTGCTGTGTTTGTTTGCTTCATTGGCTTGTTTGTCTTTAACTACATTATCAGTCAAGTCTATGCCACATTGGCCAGTCAGAATGCTGCCAGGTAAATCTTTTTTTACTTTTGTATGTTTTTTAATCTTAAGTGTGTATTGATGTGCATTGGTTTATAACTCCTAAGCAAGACTACCTTTTCTCCAGGGTTACATTTCAGAATCTCCTCTCAGCTATGACCAACTTCATGGAAAGCCATGACCTTAGTGTATCTCTTCAAACAAGGGTCACTGAGTATATGAGTCTTCTTTGGTCAAAGTACCAGTAAGTTTTTCTTTTCTTTTTTCTTCTTTTTTTTTCTAAATATATCTCAGAGGCCATTCCTTTCAATAGACCAAATATGTATTCATATGTTTATGTTTCAGGGGTCAAGCATACCCAGGAGGCCAATTTTTAATGCATGACTTGCCAATCGAACTTCAACAGATTGTCCTGATGAAAGAGAGAGGGAGGTTCTTGTCAAAGGTATCCATATTTGTTTTGTACAGTATGTACCTGTATGCTGATAAAGACAGTCATATCACATATTTTGTAGTTAGGAAGAAAAACACATTGCAGACTGTTTATAAAGGAAATCGATTTTTCATACAGCTTTAACTTAATTTACAATCATAACAGGGCACTGTTATGTTTTTGAGTCAGTTATGAGCTCATCAGTTATTTCTTCTTTCATCGCAACCATCATCCGTTTTATACAGCATAATCAACCTATGTTTAAATTAAGAGGGCCATTTATTTTTATTCAACAGATTCCTTATTTCGAGCAAGCTGGACAAGCGTTCATTCGGGATCTGGCATCAACCTCTGTCATGTATTTCTTTCCCAGAGGGGAGATCATCCAGTACAGTGAAACTATTACCAGAGAACTATTTTGCATTCGAAGAGGCACTTGCCAGGTTTGTATGAAATAGTTATGCTTGTATGAATGATATGTAATGTGTATTCACATTATACAGTTACTCACCTCCCCCCCCCCCCCCCCCCCCCCATTTGTTTTTGTTTTTACAAGTAAATCCTTTGATTTGATTTTCAAGATTCTAAGTGATGACTTGTCTGAAATTGTTGGACTCTACGGTGAAGGAATGTATTTCGGGGAGGTAATATTTACAAAGACATTTCCTCAAGCAAAGTTTTGATTGACTACTTTTCTTCATGTTTGGAATGTTACACTGAATACTCGTTGGATCTAATTTCAGGCTGGATTTTTGTTTGGAAAACAAGCTACAATGACCGTCCGTGCAAAGACTCATTGTGAGATATTAGTGATCGATTTTGACAAAATTAAATCTGTTCTGGAGAGATACCCGGTCATTGAAAGGTACATCTATTTTAACACTTGGAGCTCTAGTTTCAGTTGGTGCCAGTGTCAAACGCACGTTAGTTTGCAATTTCGTCATGTAAAAACTGGAGAAATGCCATTTCCAAGTCCTAAAGCCAGGTTCGGGAATTGACCCCGTCTTATATCAGCTCGCTTGCACTCAGATGGGAGGGTAGACATATTTGAGGTTTGTCCTTAAAATCATGATCCAAAGTGACAATTTCAGGCAGCGCTGATAGGGATTATAAAACCAACCAAAAGCTGGTTTTAGCGGTTACGCATGTGGTAATGGGATGCATTTGGAAGGCGGACACAGCCTATCCAGCGGTGACGCACACTGACAATATTGCGCCTGGAACATGAGTAGCCTTTATACTTCGTATTTAGAAACATAAAAAAATACATGTTTCTTCCTATTTCGTTTATTTGGTTAAAAACCAAGCATAACCTCCCCTGCTCTCAATGAAGGCTTTGTTTTTGTCCTGCCCACTGCAATAGCGAAGTAGTCAAGACTCTCGATAAGGGTTTGGCTCCTGAGACCGTTTGGAAATACATCTTAATCACCTAAGCTTTATTAATATATCAAGTTTGAGATGAGTAAAACAGTGAGCTGATATTCCCTTTTTATCTATACATTGTAGGCAGACTCACATTATTTTAGCCATGCAGGTCCCGTTTTGGACGTGCTTATTAAAACACTCCATGATGTAGGCTAAATGTCCATAAGCCATTTAACAAACTATACCGTAAATACAACTTGAAGCAACCACATATTCCGCCATGGAGCATGTTCTGATTGGCCAAGCCTCGACACACCCACAACTTGTTTATTCATCTAACCCCCACAAAACCCATCAAATATTAGCTCACTGTTTTACTCCTCTCAAACTTGATAAATGTGAAAGTTAAAATAGCACAAATATTTCTGACACACCCCTGAACCTATAGCACTACCGCCTGCGCTTAGATTTACCCTTTTGTTAAAAGAGTCCATAATATGAATTGTCATATGAATTGTCAAATGTCATAAGAGATTTCCTGTTAAAATGTGTATGCACAAACGTTATAAATGCCATATACTGGTAGAGAAACAGATTGAGTGAATTATATAATACAAATCATGATTTCTGATTTTGTTTCCTTCTAGCCAAATTACAGAATTGCAATCAACACCAGAGTATTACAACACTTTACTGCAAAGCGTTGAAGTAATTATGAAGTCTGAGGAACAGGATGATGACACACTAAAGAAGAAAGATGCCTCGTTGACATATCAAGGTCGTCGATATGCCAAGAAGTCGAAGTGTTGTAAGTTTTCCCTTCACCATGTCTGCATACAATATGTGCCTCTTATTCAATTACTAGGAAAAACTAAACATACAACATACAATGGATTGTAGATATTGAGGACTTTGGAAACTTCCCAATCTATGCTGGAGCAGAGGAAGAAACTGTTGAGGAAAAACTTCTGAAACTGAGCAAAACTAAACGGATACCTCCCACAACAAGGTATGCAGACAACTGCTCAGGCTTGTAAAACTTGTCACTGTCAAACCATCAACATTTCATAATAAAAACCACAATATAACAAGCATTTACATAAACATTTACATCTAGTTAGTTTTTTTGCTCCAAGAGGCAAATTACAGTGCATTCGGAAGGTATTCAGACCCCCTGATTTTTTTCCCCCACATTTTGTTACGTTAAAGTCTTATTCTAAAATGTATTAAATTAATAAAAAATCTTCATCAATCTACACACAATACCCCATAATGACATGGCGAAAACAGGTTTTTAGAAATGTACATCAGTATTCAGACCCTTTGCTATGAAACTCGAAATTGAGCTCATGTGCATCCTGTTTGCATTGATCATCTTTGAGATATTTCTACAACTTGATTGGTCCACATGTGGTAAATTCAATTGTTAGGACATGATCTGGAGCATACCTGTCTATATAATGTCCCACAGTTGACAGTGCATGTCAGAGCATAAAACAAGCCATGAGGTCGAAGGAATTATCTGTAGAGCTCCGAGACAGGACTGTGTCGAGGCACCGATCTGGAGAATGGTACTTAAACATTTCGGCAGCATTGAAGGTCCCCAAGAACATTGTGGCCTCCACCAAGGCTCTTCCTAGAGCTGGCTGCCCTGCCAAACTGAGCAATCGTGGGAGAAGGGCTATGGTCAGGGATGTGACCAAGAACCCAATGGTCACTCTGACAGAGCTCCAGAGTTCCTCTGTGGAGATGGGAGAATCTTACAGAACGACAACCATCTCTGCAGCACTCAACCAACCAGGCCATTATGATAGTGGCCAGACGGAAGCCACTCCTCAGTAAAGGGCACATGACAGCACAGTTGGAGTTTGCCGAAAGGCACCTAAAGACTCTCAGACCATGATAAACAATATTCTCTGGTCTGATGAAACCAAGATTGCACACTTTGGCCTGAATGCCAAGCGTCACATCTGGAAGAAACCTGGCACCATCCCTACGGTGAAGCATGGTGGTGGCAGCATCATGCTGTGGGGATGTTTTTCAGAGGCAGGGACTGGGAGACTAGTCAGGATCGAGGGAAAGATGAACGGAGCAATGTACAGACAGATCCTTGATGAAAACCTGCTCTCAGATTGGGGCGAAGGTTCACCTTCCAACAGGACAACGACCCTAATCACACAGCCAAGACAACACAGAAATGGCTTCAGGACAAATTTCTGAATGTCCATGAGTGGCCCAGCTAGAGCTCGGACTTGAAACCGATCGAACATCTCTGGAGAGACCTGAAAATAGCTGTGCAGCGACACTCCCCATCCAACCTGACAGAGCTTGAGAGGATCTGCAGAGATGAACGGGAGAAATTCCTCAAATACAGGTGTGCTAAGCTTGTTGCGTCATACCCAGGAAGACTTGAGGCTGTAATCTCTGCCAGACATACGTAAACAAAGTACTGAGTAAAGGGTCTGAATACTTATGTAAATGTTATGTTTCCGGGTTTTTTTTTATACATTGGCACAAAAAAAAATCTAAAAACCTGTTTTTGCTTTGTCATTATGAGATATTGTATGTAGATTGACGAGGGAAAAAAATATTTAATACATTTTGAAGTAAGGCTATAACGTAACTAAATTTGGAAAAAGTCAAGGGGTCTAAATACTTTCCGAATGCACTGAATGTCTGTAACAAATTAATCAAATCAAACTTTATTTGTCACGTGCGCCGAATACAACACGTTTCGACCTTGACGTGAAATGCTTTACAAGCCCTTAAAACCCACAATGCAGTTCAAGAAATATAGGTAATCAAATATTTACTAAATAAACTAAAGTAAATAAAAAAATAGTGTGAGAAGTTACAACCTCTTTTTTTAGAACTGCGCAAGAGAGATTAGCAGAGTATTTCTTCAGATCCTATCCTTCTGTGTATATAATGCTTAATGTTTCATTGAGACAAACTGACAGACACTGTGTTCTAAATGACTTGAAATAATAGTATGTTATGGGACTTGATGACAGTGCTCTGCTCTGTAATGAAAATGTTTTGTTGTTTTCTTCTTCTAGATATAGGGGTGCCATTTTGCCTAGCAATCCACTGTACATCCGATGGGAATGTTTCCGATTTGTTTTGGCCATAACGGTCAGCATCAATAGCTCTCTTCTTTTTGCTTTTCTCCACTACAAAAAGGAACTCTGGATTTTGTCCTATATTCTGGGCCTTTTTTGCTGGATTGACATGTATATCCGTTTGCATGTTGCTTTTTACAAGGACAATCTCAAAGTGGACACGCTGGAAACGGCAAGACACTATGTGAAGACAAGCTTTCTAATAGATCTCATCAGCTGTTTTCCTTGGGAAGTTATTGGTTGGATGGTGGTTTCCCCTTTTGACGAGAATGGATTTTACTCCAACAGTGAAGCGCTGCACCTATATGCATATCTCAGAGCCCCTCATCTTCTCCAGTTATATCGGATTCCTCTTGCATTTTCATTCTGGCAATCAGGGATTGCAACCGAAAAGACGATTGTCACATTTGCTAAGTTCTTTCTGTATTGCGTCCTTTTTCTTCACTTCAGCACTTGCATCGTTTTTGCAATTGTATGCCCTCCAGCAGACTTGTTTGGTGACACAACCAATTACTTACTGCCTATGGTAAAGCACAACTGTTCATCACAGTCCTGGGCGTATCACATGGACTACACGTTTAACGTGGTGTATGGTAGGTTCTAACTCAACTCGTTTGTTTTACTGCTACTATTGTTTTACTACTATCTAAACCATATATACCATATGTAAATAAGAATTTGTTCTTAACTGACTTGCCTAGTAAAATAAAGGTAAAATAAAGGTAAAAAAAGACAGTACCAGTCAAAGGTTTGGACACAGAATGCCCAGAGTGTGCTAAGCTGTCATCAAGGCCAAGGGTGGCTACTTTGAAGAATCTAAAATATATTTTGATTTGTTTAACACTTTTTTGGTTACTACCTGATTCTATATGTGTTATTTCATAGGTTTGATGTCTTCATTATTATTCTACAATGTAGAAAATGTGTCCAAACTTTTGACTGGTATTGTATAATATCATTAATTTACACTACAACATAAGTTATCAAAAATATTTTTTATAGAAAGTGTGTAACTTACTTGAGAACTTTGTATTGTCATGGAAACTCTTCTTCCCCTCAGAAACGGCTACCTTCACAGAACTGTATTGCATAAGTCTATATTTTGCAACTGCGACTCTCAGTGGTGTAGGCTATGGTGATATACATCCTTATCTAACCTCTATGGTAAGGTTATTGAAATTACAGTTTTAGGATCAATGAAGTAAACAACTCAAGATCACAGCAATATATATTTTTTAAGTTACGGTTATTATTAAATGTACAGTATTCGAAAGGAATTGTATTGTTTGTTTTTTGTGTGTGTCTTTGCAGAAAGTTATCATGGTCTTCATAATGGTGTCTGGAGCATTGTATTGTGGTTATGTGGCTGGTACATTTGCTGCTATGTTAGCCAATGCAGATGCTACAAGGGCAGCTTTTACTGAGAAAAAGGAAAGCATACAACTATTCTTGAAGGTAAGGTTTTTACTTTTGTAGATGTGATATCGTTTGTAGCTTCTGTTGCTTACCTGTTGTATGTTTTGAGGTCTCATTATGTGCAATTCTCTGCCTTAGAGTCAGAATATTACAGGGCATCTATATCACAATACTGTGAACTTCTATGCTTTCAAATGGATAAGAACGAAAGGAATAGACCAAGACACACTGTTTGAGTATTTGCCATCATCTCTACTCGGAGATATATCTACCATTATCTACTCTGACCTTATTGCAAAGGTACATTTATCAATAGATTTTTTTATCAGGTTAGAATACCTTGATTTAATGTTGTGACTAAAGTACATATACCGGTATACACTTCTTATTATTATTATTGTTTAATTTTAGGCATTTGGACTTGATATCAAGAGGAAGCAGCGAAGGAACTCAGTGGCACAACATTTATCCCCACTCGAGAGAACATTATCTGGAAAGCTTGATGTAAAATCATTTGTACTTTTTCCAGCTCATAAATCTTTTCTTCAAATCTTTTCTCCATAATTAATTCTGGAAGCTAAGTTTCTTTTTGTTCTGCCAACTCTACAGGGACCCTTTTTTCACAAAATACTGAGAAAAGAGAGTGTGGACCAATTGGAAACAGATGGAGGATTCATTCGGTTACTAGCTAGACAGATTCGACCGTGCCTTTACAGAGCTAATGACCTGATATGCAAAAGAAATGACTTTGGATCTGAGGTGTGACACACGGCCCTGCTGTGTTAAGGTTTCTATGTTCTATGACAGCAGGGCTCCATCCTAATTACAGAACGGGTGTACATGAGATTGTTGCTGTTGCTCTTCACCATATTTGTTTTTACTAGCATTTTTTTTCTTTCTTAGATGTATTTCATTGAAAAGGGAGAAGTAGAAGTCTTGTCACAGGACGAGTTGACTGTTATCATCAAACTGAATGCCGGACAATACTTTGGAGAAGGAAGCCTTCTGTTTGCAGAACCTCGTGCAACCACAATAAGGCATGATGCTTTTGATGACTTAAAGCATAATTTTCTCTCATTTAAATATAAAATGATGTGTCTCTGATCAATTATACTGTTTTCTTGTGCGTCCCAGGGCTGCCACAAATTGTGATCTGTATGTCCTCTCCAAGAAAAGCCTTGATGAAACTGTCAAATACTATCCAGACATTTGCAAACAGATCAAGAAAGCTGCAGAAACTAAACGTGAACAGCTACTGCAAAGAACAATGGACATGTCAAAAGTTCAGAAGAATGTTTCAGCAACTGACATACTTATGAATGACACCGGATGTAAGTTGGCTGGCATTACTTCAGAAATGTTGCTATATTCATGTGTTGATGAAATAGAAAGTCAGGCAAAAGCAAATCTATGTAACTTTTATAATTATTGTATTTGTACTGAGGCACCCTACCACACATTTTTAAACTGCCCACAAAAATGTTTTGGTGCCAACATTTTTTATCTTTCAAGTTATAGGAAAAAGCTTTGCTTAGCTCTTTGGTGTAGTATTGCTGCAGCAAACATATTTATTATAATTGTAGCTTTTATGGGTTGCACCATTTATACATGAGCCATTTGTTTCGTCCATCAGATATAAAGCTTTACAAGACATGCATGGCAGAAGAGGAAAATAAAGCAAAGTTTAAAGACTTCCCATTTCATGTCCGAATTAAGACAAGCATCACTCAATTCTTGATCAGTTTTCTGTTGAACGTCATCAGAATCCACAACACAACAATCAATCCGGAAAGCACAGTACGTGTTGTGTATCAGTACACATCTTGCCTTCTGATCATCATTCTGTTTTGGGCGATAACATATATGGTAGGTGGTACACATTGTTCTCGGAATTAAAATTTGTTGTCGCATAATGGTTTGCTATATCCATTAGCGGAGTTCTGCCTATTGTATTATTGACCTCAAGGTAAAATATCAGTCAAATATAATAATAATCTTTATGAATATTCGTGTTGGTACACTTGAGATGTAAGTAGTATAAGAAAATATGAATAATTGATTTCCCTCAATTTCAGCCATCTGTGTTCGATCTTGACCGAGGCATCTTTTTGTTAACTATGATTATCGAATATATTCAAATGATTGAGGTGAGAGACGCAGCTCACGAATTTGTCAGTAATCTAAATAACCACCTTAAGGTCCTTTCAGTCTGTTGAAATATTGTGTTTCCATAAATTATAATGTACACTACACCCACCTTGTTGTATTAATTACGCCTGCCTCAATATGCAAATATCCTTCAGAACGGATTTGTTTTTCAGTCTTTGCGTGTGATTACATAAAAACATGTTATTTTTCTTTTAGATCATTTTGAAATTTCATATTTGCTTCTATGATGAAAGTGGATCATACATCTCAGACTACAGATCTGTGTCACTGAGCTATATGACGAGGAAAGTGGGATACATTTATGATGTCATATGCTCGTTCCCATATGCATTTACAATTTTGCACCTCATGAATCAAGTGTCACCGGCAGCATTTCTGCCCATAATAGTATATGTTCGCACTTTTCATCTACTCCGGATTCTGACTGTACTTGTCTTCATGCGCAAGGAGGAGCAATCCATCATAACTAAGTATATACATGATGTTTTTGTTCAATTTAGCATGTTCTCGATGCTGTTTTTACCAGTATGTGTTTAGCAGTTGTGTAATACAATTTCCCACAGTCAAGTTGTTGATTGGTGTTATCCCAAGTCTTTTGCCTCTAATCTATTTTCTCTTCTCTCGTTTTACATTGACAGCTTACTTGCCATACGAATCATCAAGTACTTGGTCCATGCAGTCCTGTTTGTCCACTGTACCGCAGTTTTATTTCTTTTATTTGCTTTGCATGGTGGCTTTATTTCGTGGGTTGTCAACACAGGTACGGTCAGCTAAAATGGATAAAGCATGATGAATGATTAAATTAGTTTTGGTAATGAAAATAAATAAATGAATATAATTCATGTATTAATTACAATACATTTATTAGACTTTTGACAGAGCTTTTAGTATGACATGCAACATTTCTGAGTTTCTAAATATGTAAACACTAGATTTATTTGTGTTGTTTTAATGTTTTGTTTTTACAGAAGTGTTTTACCTCCCTGATATTTACACCTACTCCGTATATTGGACTTTAGCAACTTACACAACAACAGGCTATGGTGATATCCGTGCAGTGACATACAGAGAATTGTTATTCTCCATTTTGATAATGATTCTTTCCAAGATGCAAGTCAGTTATAATATGGGACTTCTCTCATCCACTCAAACAAACAAGCAATCACTTCAAGTGGCGTATGAAGAGAAGCTGCAGGTATTATTAACAAAATACTCAGACTAGAATTTAACTAACTTTTTCAGAGTCAACTTTCGATTTACTTAAATTCAGTTTTCAAAAGCTGAAAATGAGGTACTGTTGCGAGAGACCTATGCATTTGAGTGACTCATTATCTTTCTTTTAATGCAGGCAGTCCAAAACTACATGATGGATGAAAACATTCCATCGGCGCTGCAAAATCGCGTAATCCGATTCTACAATTACCGATGGACACGCACCAAAGGGATAGATTCAGAAGAATTGTTCAAAGATACACCTCATTGTATGAAAGTTGAAATTTTCTCAAGGTAACCAGCAAGGCATCAATACTAATGTCTGCAACTGGTTAGTGATGAAATGTTAAACTGTTACATACTGTACCAAACTACTGCTTCATTTGACGAATGATGTATACAAAAGAAGACCGTGTAGCATGTGATTATAAAACACTATTCTTTTCTCTCCATTTTAGAATAAGCGTGAATCTACTGAAGAAAAATCAGCTCTTCACTCACCTCTCAGAAACATTCCTGCGACACTTGGCAACGAAAATGTTGCTGAAAAGCTACACCTCTGGTAAACATGAGCATCATGGGCTAAATACTAACTTGACATTCACCTGCATAACTTCACATTTTGCGCTAGTAGTCTGCAGGGTGTATGGTCGGCCCATTTCACTTTCTTCATTAACTAAGATTCTGCACCTAACCACTTCTGAGGAATAATCTGACAGTGTGTACATTACCACATGAGTTATTTACAACTATGTTGAGTGGGGAACAGTGTATACTTGTCGGTATACATGCTGAAATGCGATCTCTTCTAGGGGAATACATCAATAGAAGGGGAGACTCTGGCCGTGGCATGTTGCTGATCCTGATTGGTAAGGTGAAACTTTGCTCATGGAGAACTGGAAAGGAGGCCATTGAGTATCTTACAACTGGAGCCGCATTGGGAGTTGACTTGCTGCTGAAATCCAAGTTGTGTAGATACACTGCCATTGCTGATAACTATGTGGATATATTTTTCCTGTCGAAAGAGCACTTTGAAGAAGTTGGGTCGTATTACCCAGATGTCATGAATAAGCTGCTAAAGAGAGCCTCAAACGTTATCAACATGTACTAACTGACTGGTACCCCCTTTCCCTACTAAGGTATACAGGCTGGAAAGCTCAAATGTGAACTCCTTTGTAATTCTGTTTACAGTTATTTTTTGTGACCAAAGATGACTTGTTGACTGAAAATATATTGTCTCGGTAAATATACTATTATAGAATATATATTTATATCCGTTTAAGTAAATAATCTAGATGTATAGAAATAATTGACGAAATAAATGTCTCAACTGTTTTAAATATGCTTGAACCCAATGTGAATAAAGTGTACTTATTGTTTAACTGGATTGGTTCAATATATATTCATTGAAGGAAATGAATGAAGAATGATTTAAGTGTTTTTACCCTTTATGTGCCTGAAAAAAACAGCACTACGAACTATGGCCCTTAGGAAAGAAGGGGATGATGGGAGCATTTGTAGTTCTCTTCTTGAACAGCAGAGGGCCCAATTGATTCATACAAGTTACACTAGCCACGTGTGCCTTTTTGTTTGTCGAGGTCATTTCAATGTTCTGCTCTTAGAACCAAAAGCCAGCAACTAGATTATCTAGTTTTTCATGCATTTTAATAGTGTGATTTCCTGCCAATAATCCCCAGATTCCATAAACATAACATTGCAGTGAATTACTCTTTTTTGGGGGGCATTTCAATAGGCATTTTTTATTTCACATCGCTGGATGAAGCATGGCCATTCGAAAATAAATACATATTCTGTACACTTACCATTTGTTTATGTATTGTCAATTATATTGTACTCAACCCATTTAATCCCGAATTTTTCCCAGACATGAAAATATCCAAATCAAGTGTCATTAGTAACCCTTTGAAGTAATCAATCATTATGTTTTGACATTTTAATGGAAAAGTAGGTGAAAAAGTGTGTTTTATGGTCGGTCACAATTGTGACCGGTGGGATAATGTTACGTATACTGAATTAACATATTTCTCCTATGCAGTTATAAAAGTTCTTATATATCCCAACCCAGTTATTAACACATTTAAAACTCTGTCACTAGCAGTCCCCAGCCCAGTTCTTAACACATTTAAAACTCTGTCACTAGCAGTCCCCAGACCAGTTCTTAACACATTTAAAACTCTGTCACTAGCAGTCCCCAGCCCAGTTCTTAACACATTTAAAACTCTGTCACTAGCCGTCCCCAGCCCAGTTCTTAACACATTTAAAACTCTGTCACTAGCAGTCCCCAGCCCAGTTCTTAACACATTTAAAACTCTGTCACTAGCAGTCCCCAGACCAGTTCTTAACACATTTAAAACTCTGTCACTAGCAGTCCCCAGACCAGTTCTTAACACATTTAAAACTCTGTCACTAGCAGTCCCCAGCCCAGTTATTAACACATTTAAAACTCTGTCACTAGCAGTCCCCAGACCAGTTCTTAACACATTTAAAACTCTGTCACTAGCAGTCCCCAGACCAGTTCTTAACACATTTAAAACTCTGTCACTAGCAGTCCCCAGCCCAGTTATTAACACATTTAAAACTCTGTCACTAGCAGTCCCCAGCATTGCCACTAGAATGCCCCGTCACATTCTAGTGTGACTATTTTACACATCAAAAACCCTTATACAACACGATATGAATACTGAGAGCAAAGACAACAACCATCAATGTATTTCAACATTGTTACTTTAGTGCAACATGTATTGAAACATTAATATTGTAACATTTTAACTTGTACTTTAGTGCAATATTCATTGTGACATTGTCATTGTGACATTTTAGTGCAACATTCACTAACAACTGTATAGCAGTCGTGTGAGTCATTCCCACTGAACATAAAGGTAACATTTAGGAGAGAGGTAGCCTGTAGAATATTCATTAAATTAGAGGCCTACACTGAATAAAATACAATTATATATATATATCTATATTTAAAAAGCGCCACTGGACAATGAGTGCTTTTATATATATATATATATATATATATATATATATATATATATATATAATATATATCATAGAGTTAGGCTTCAGAACCAAGTGCAAGATTAGTTTGTGCATCACTGTTTTGAACTACGATCAGTCAGACCTACTGTCATACAGGATGTCTTGAATCAATTGACCTTCTTTTCCAACAACATTTCAGTCATTTTGATTGTCTTTTTTCATCTACTTTTCTTTTCTTCCTAGAGTCCGTTGTACTGCTTCTCCTCACGCTTTATCGACTTTTCTATTTTTCTTTTATTGTCTTTTTCAGCCCTTTTTCATTTGGTCTTATCTCCTTTTCTACTGTCCATGGTATATCTTGAAGCACTCAATGTGCAGTGGCGCTTTGCATTTCTCACATGCATAGGTAGTACGTTTGTCACCATGACGACTTCTGTGGAACCGGCGCATCGTGTTGATTGGCCAGTGAGAAGCTTTGTCATATCTTGCCTGATCTTCAACAGTAGCAGCCAGTAAAGATCTCCTTCCGTGGCTCAGTGGTTTCGTGCCAAACGTTTGCATATTTGGGCTGTACACGATGTGTTTTGGAATCACATCAGTGGCAGGCCTCTTTGATCGTTTGAACGCTCAATCTTTATTTTTGACCACCTGCAGCTTTTCCCTTGGCTCTTCTGGCTGACCCCTATGGTTTGTAGAGGCCTTTGGCTCTTCATTAACAACAATGGAGGGGAGTGGGGGAGGTTGTGGATGGGGGAGGGTGGTGAGGGGTAGGTCACCATCACTGATAACGTTGTTCCTGTCATGATCTGTTTGCATAGGTTCAGCATATGTATTCAACAGCCTGGCTGGCAAATGGCCTGTCCACAGTCCATATCTGACCCATCGCTGTCACAATCACTCAGGACAGCATCTTTCTCATTGTGAGGGATAACTGCAATGTTGCATGCCTTGTCTGGGCAGTCACCTAGATCCAACATATCCAGAACTTGACTCAAAGTGAAACTAAAAGAAAGAACAGAGTAGAAAGTTAGGTAGAACAAGAACTATGTATGTGTATAACTATGTGTATACCAAGATGCACTGTGTTAATCCCCCGGTCACTATTGTTGCCGTCAACATGTTTACACATTCTATGACCTCACTGAACAAAGTTGAGTAATTGCAAATGCATATATCAAAACTAGACACCTTAAAGATGATGTGTACCAAACATCTTTGTCCTAACTTTATGTTAACATACTTTACTAACCTTTTGTTTGGGAATTTTGATGCAGCCATCCTCTTCTTATGGTGCAACCAGGAAGTAAACAGCTCTGGTCATGTGACAATTTACACTAAACATGTGACACTGCACATCATTCATTGAGACCCTTTATTATTTCAATATTTGCTGGAAATGCATTGATAGATCATTCAGTAACATTTTTAGAGCCTTATAATTGAAAACGTTTTTTACGGTCACTCTTGTGACCGATGGGATTAAATAGGTTAATCTACACAGGACAGTCCACAAAAATAAAGATAAACTTTATCTTCTTACACTGAACAAAAATATAAACACAACATGTAAAGTGTTGGTCCCATGTTTCAAGAGCTGAAATAAAAGATCCAAGAAATGTTCCATACTCACAAAAAGTTTATTTATCTTAAATTTTGACCACAAATTAGTTTACATTCCTGTTTGTGAGCATTTCTCCTTTGCCAAAATAATCCATCCACCTGACAGGTGTGGCATATCAAGAAAGTTGATTAAACAACATGATCATTACACAGGTGCACCTTGTGCTGGGGACAATAAAAGGCCACTCTAAAATGTGCAGTTTTGTAACACAACGCCACAGATGTCTCAAGTTTTGAGTGAGTGTGCAATTGGCATGCTGACTGCAGGAATGTCAACCAGAGCTATTGCCAGAGAATTGAATGTTCATTTCCCTACCATAAA
The DNA here is from genome assembly GCF_002021735.2 of Oncorhynchus kisutch. Classification (NCBI taxonomy): domain Eukaryota; kingdom Metazoa; phylum Chordata; class Actinopteri; order Salmoniformes; family Salmonidae; genus Oncorhynchus; species Oncorhynchus kisutch. The sequence goes on from NC_034201.2 coordinate 43,180,552, forward strand.
CTGCCTCCAACGTCGTTTTAGAGACCGGCCTCACAACCGCCAAGCATGTGCAACCACGCCAGCCCAGGACCTCCACATCCGGTTTCTTCACCTTGCGGGATCGTCTGAGACCAGCCAGCCCGACAGCTGAAGAAACTGGGTTTTCCCAACTGAAGAATTTCTGCGCAAACTTTAAGAAACCGTCTCAGGGAAGCTCATCTGCTCGTCGTCCTTAACGTCCTGACAGCAGTTCGGCGTTGTAACCGACTTCAGTGGGCAAATGCTCACCTTTGATGTCCACTGGAATGATAGAGAAGCGTGCTCTTCACGGATTAATCCTGGTTTCAACTGTACCGGGCAGATGGCAGACAGCGTGTACAGAGTGTGAACAGAGTGTCCCATGGTCGTGGTGGGGTTATGGTATGGGAAGGCATAAGCTACAGACAATGAACAACAATTGCATTTTATCGATGGCAATTTAAACGCACAGATTCCGTGACGAGATCCTGAGGCCCATTGTCATGCCATTCATCTGCCACCATCACCTCATGTTTCAGCATGATAATGCATTGCCCCATGTTGCAAGGATCATTATACAATTCCTAGAAGCTGAAAATGTCCCAGTTCTTCCATGGCCTGCATACTCACCAGACTTGTCACAAATTCAGCATGTTTGGGATGCTCTGGATTGATGTGTACAACAGCGTGTTCAGTTCCCGGCAATATCCAGCATCTTGATCAACAGCTTGATCAACTCAATACGAATGAGTTTTTTCGCACTGCGTGAGGCAAATGGGGCGGCAAATGGGGCGGCAGGTAGCCTAGTGTTTAGAGCATTGGACTAGTAACCGAAAGGTTGCAAGATTGAATCCCTGAGCTGACAAGGTGAAAATCTGTTGTTCTGCCCCTGAACAAGGCAGTTAACCCACTGTTCCTAGGCTGTCATTGGAAATAAGAATTTGTTCTCATCTGACTTGCCTAGTTAATTAAAGGTAAAAAAAATGGTGGTCAGACCAGATACTTACGTTTTTTTTTATCCACCCCCCTTCTTTTTTTTATGGTATCTGTGACCAACAGATGTATATCTGTATTCCCAGTCATCATGTGAAATCCATAGGTTAGGGCCTAATCAATTTGATTAAATTGACTCTAACTCTGTTAAATCTGTGAAGTTGTTGCATGTTGCATTTATTTTTTTAGTTCAGTGTAAATTGATCTGTTCTCTTAACATTACTGTGGCTAGTTCTCTTGCAGTTGCTAGGCTATATATTATCGCTGCAAATGGGTTGGTCAATTAATCAGGCCTATTTTTAATTGGTTTAGAATCAAAAAAGAATAGGCCATAATTGGGCCAAGGAGCTGTAAACATGTTATCTGGAGTTGTAAACATGTTATCTAGAGTTGTAAACATGTTATCTAGAGTTGTAAACATGTTATCTAGAGTTATAAACATGTTATCTGGAGTTGTAAACATGTTATCTGGAGTTGTAAACATTTTATCTGGAGTTGTAAACATGTTATCTGGAGTTGTAAACATGTTATCTAGAGTTGTAAACATGTTATCTGGAGTTGTAAACATGTTATCTAGAGTTGTAAACATGTTATCTGGAGTTGTAAACATGTTATCTAGAGTTGTAAACATGTTATCTGGAGTTGTAAACATGTTATCTAGAGTTGTAAACAAGTTATCTGGAGTTGTAAACATGTTATCTAGAGTTGTAAACAAGTTATCTGGAGTTGTAAACATGTTATCTGGAGTTGTAAACATGTTATCTAGAGTTGTAAACATGTTATCTAGAGTTGTAAACATGTTATCTAGAGTTGTAAACATGTTATCTAGAGTTGTAAACAAGTTATCTGGAGTTGTAAACATGTTATCTGGAGTTGTAAACATGTTATCTAGAGTTGTAAACATGTTATCTGGAGTTGTAAACATGGTATCTAGAGTTGTAAACAAGTTATCTGCAGTTGTAAACATGTTATCTGGAGTTGTAAACATGTTATCTAGAGTTGTAAACATGTTATCTGGAGTTGTAAACATGTTATCTGGAGTTGTAAACATGTTATCTAGAGTTGTAAACATGTTATCTGGAGTTGTAAACATGTTATCTAGAGTTGTAAACATGTTATCTAGAGTTGTAAACATGTTATCTAGAGTTGTAAACAAGTTATCTGGAGTTGTAAACATGTTATCTGGAGTTGTAAACATGTTATCTGGAGCTTTAGCTGCTGTAAGGTTCAGCAATAGATGGTATGCTGGCTGACCCTGCCCAACTCCTCCACATTTTACCCATCAGTCACCCAACCTGACATTTCAGATCCATGTTGTTGATCCCAACAGGGACTGGCGTACCCATTTACTATACATAATTGGCCCTGCAGGCTGATTGACGCCCTGTCACTTTCAGACAAACATGACTAGAGTAAACTGGGCTATATCAAAGCTTCAACTTTGAGCGCCTCGGGGGTTGTTTGTGTGGGTATGTGGAATTTATTAGAGAATGAACCAGCACCTCAGTTTAATTCAGATTCTGCATCAAATCCATTGAGCAGCCAATCGCCATGCTAAAGCCTAGGGCTGCATTTATAGGTTGAAAGGATGACATTTAATACTTCATTGCGTAAAAATGTGTTTAGAGAGTGACGTGTGGCGGCCATGTCTCATCCCGTAGGAATGATTACCTAGATGTTTTATGACACACAACATGCACTCGCCCACAGAGTATGACAACTTTAGAAGTGATGCTGATGGAACATTTAAATGTGATCAAGTCACAATACGTAGTCTAAAAGACATACAGTATATCGGGCTCCTGAGTGGCGCAGTGGTCTACAACACTGCATCTCAGTACAAGATGCTGACACTGTAGTACCTGGTTTCAATCCAGGCTGCATCACATCCAGCTGTGATTGGGAGTCCCATAGGGCGGCGCACAATTGGCCCAGCTCGGCCGGGGTAGGCCGTCAATCTAAATAAGAATTTGTTCTTCACTGACTTGCTTGGTTAAATTTATAAAAATATACCTTGCCACACAAGGAATGCTGCTGTGTTCAGTTTAGCACATGGGGCCCTTATGTTTAGAGGTAACGTTACTTAGCGGATGTGTAGATGGTAGAGACATTTATCATATCTGGGATCACACACACAGTTACTCTTCAAAGCCCACTGAATGCAAGGAATAGTTAGGGCTATTTATTTTGACGCCAAATTAAATGATACAAACTTGTACAAGTGTTTTATTTCATTCATATTTCAGGATTGGGTGCATCTACATAATAATTCAACGGAAAACACATAACACAGGCTACTGTTCTGCCTTTCTGACTTTCACTATGCTTTCTGATTTCTCCCCACACACTGAGGGATGAAAACTGATCCAATTACAGGTTAATTAATGGGGGGGGGTTTGTGACAATTATTTATTTGGGAAATCTGCCATTAACAATAACACATCAGGTTTTTCTTCAGGCTTATTTCTGCTCGTTGGAGACTTGTTGGAAAATGGATTAAAGTAAGACAAGCATCCAGATCCATTTCATTGCTTTATTGTTTCAGGCTGATGAAAAGAAAGGATTCCTGTCACACGAGGACATATCCACATGACACAACAAACAAGAACCCAATACAGCCTCACAGACATGCTCATTTTCACTGGAAGACACGAAACAGGGTGTACCATTATGGTGAACAACACAGTAGACATACTACTGCTGCTCTCACCATTCAAATGAGATCACCCAAAGAAAGCAGAGAATCTTTACACACCGAGAGTGTGTTTGTGGGGATGGGGGATGAGTCATTAGCGGCACTGTCATGATTAATCTGATCCTTCCATCCCATTTGTTCCACCTTAACCTTTCCAACTGGTTTATCTTGTTTTCTTCTCTTCACAACAGCTCACATTGTACCAGAGTCACACAAACACATACAAGCACACACTCACATTCATCTTTGCTTTTCAACCATAGTTCTCACTGATGAAATGTTTCCCTTATATGAACCATTCCAGGCTAGTATGAGATAACTGACAGATCACCCTGTACACATCTTCTATTGGATGCTAATGACAAACAAAATAGTTTGCTTTGTTGACCTCAACTCAAGCTTACTATGAACAGTGACAGTTCAGATGACATCACATGCGCCGAATGCAACAGGTTTAGACTTTACAGTGAAATGCTTAACCAACAATGCAGTTTAAAGAAAAATACAACAAAAAATAATAATAATAAAAGTCCTTAAAAGTAATTAAAGATTAGCAGTAAAAATAACATTAGCGAGGCTATATACAGGGGGTACCGGTACAGAGTCAATGAGCTGGGGCACAGGTTAGTATTGAGGCTATATACAGGGGGAACCAGTACAGAGTCAATGTGGAGGCTATATACAGGGAGGTACCGGTACAGAGTCAATGTGGAGGCTATATACAGGGGGTACCGGTACAGAGTCAATGAGCTGGGGCACAGGTTAGTATTGAGGCTATATACAGGGGGTACTGGTTAGTAATGAGTCTATATACAGGGGGTACCGGTACAGAGTCAATGAGCTGGGGCACAGGTTAGTCGAGGTAATTGAAGTAATATGTACTTGTAGGTAGAGTTATTAAAGTGGCTATGCATAGATAATAAACAGAGAGTAGCAGCAGCATAAAAGAGTGGTTGGGTAATGCAAATAGTCTGGGTAGCCATTTGATTAGATGTTCAGGAGTCTTACGGCTTGGGGATAGAAGCTGTTTAGAAGCCTCTTGGACCTAGACTTGGTGCTCCGGTACCGCTTGCCATGCGGTAGCAGAGAGAACAGTCTATGACTAGGGTGGCTGGAGTCTTTGACAATTTTTAGGGCCTTCCTCTGACACCGCCTGGTATAGAGGTCCTGGATGGCATGAAGCCTGGCCCCAGTGATATACTGGGCCGTATGCACTAACCTCTGTAGTGACTTGCGGTCGGACGGCAGAGCAGTTGCCATACCAGGCAGTGATGCAACCAGTCAGGATGTTCTCGATGGTGCAGCTGTAGAACCTTTTGAGGATCTGAGGACCCATGCCAAATCTTTTCAGTCTCCTTGGGGGGGAATAGGTTTTGTCGTGCCCTCTTCACGACTGTCTTGGTGTGCTTGGACCATGTTAGTTTGTTGGTGATATAGACACCAAGGAAATTGAAACTCTCAACACTTAGCTTAGTGATGAGGTTTGAGGACACTATGGTTTTGAACGCTGACTTGTAGTCAATGAATATCATTTTCACATAGGTATTCCTTTTGCCCATGTGGGAAAGGGCAGTGTGGAGTGCAATAGAGCTTGCATCATCTGTGGATCTTTTTGGGCGGTATGCAAATTGGAGTGTTTCTGGGATAATGATGTTGATGTGAGCCATGACCAGCCTTTCAAAGTACTTCATGGCTACAGACGTGAGTGCTATGGGTCGGTAGTTATTTAGGCAGGTTACCTTAGTGTTCTTGGGGTCAGGGACTATGGTGGTCTTACAGACTCAGACAGGGAGAGTTTTAAAAGGTGAGTCAAGACACTTGCCAGTTGGTCAGCGCTCAGAGTACACATCCTGGTAATCCGTCTGGCCCTGCGGCCTTGTGAATGTTGACCTGTTTAAAGCTCACACAGTCGTCCGGAACAGCTGATGCTCTCATGCATGTTTCAGTGTTACTTTCCTTGAAGCGAACATAGAAGTAATTTAGCTCATCTGGTACGCTTGTGTCACTGGGCAGCTCGGGGCTGTCCTTCACTTTGTAGTCTGTAATAGTTTGCAAACCCTGCCACATCCGACAAGCATCGGAGCCTTTGTAGTATGATTCGATCTTAGTCCTGTATTGACGCTTTACCTGTTTGTTGGAATGTCAGAGGGCATAGCGGGATGTTGGGTTAGAGTTGGGTCCTTTAAAGCTGCAGCTCTACACTTTAGCACAGTGCGGATGTTGCCTGTTATCCATGGCTTCTGGTTGGGGTATGTACGTGCAGTCACTGTGGGGAAGATGTCATCAAAGCACTTATTGATGAAGTCAGTGACTGATATGTACTCCTCAATGCCATCGGAATAATCCTGGAACATATTTCAGTCTGTGCTAGCAAAACAGTCCTGTAGCTTAGCATCTGCTTCATCTGACCACATTTTATTGTCTGAGTCACAGGTGCTTCCTGCTTTAGTTTTTGCTTGTAAGTAGAAATCAGGAATTGTGGTCAGATTTGCCAAATGGAGGGCCAGGGAGAGCTTTTTCTGCGTCTCTGTGTGTGGAGTAAAGGTGGTCTACAGTTTTTCCCCCTCTGTTTGCACATTTAACATGTTGGTTCAAATTAGGGAAAACTGATTTAAGTTTCCCTGCATTAAGGTCCCCGGCCATTAGGAGCATTTTCCTGTTTGCTTATGGCCGTATACAGCTCATTGAGTGCGGTCTTAGTGCCAGCATCGGTGTGTGATGGTAAATAGACAGCCACAAAAAAATATAGATGAACACTCTTTTGGATAGTGTGGTCTACAGCTTATCATGAGATACTCTACCTCAGGCGAGCAAAACCTTGAGACTTCCTTAGATATCGTGCACCAGCTGTTGTTTACAAATAAACATAGACTGCTGCCCCTTGTCTTACCGGAGGCTGCTGTTCTATCCTGCCGATACAGTGTGTAACCTGCCAGCTGTATGTTATTCATGTCGTCGTTCAGCCACAACTCTGTGAAACATAAGATGTTACAGTTTTCCCTCTTACGCCCGATCCTGCAAGGCATCCCAATCTCCTTCTGCGATATCTCAGTCTTTTTATCCTGCGAATGACGGGGATGAGGGCCTCGTTGGGTGTCTGGAGAATATCCCTCTCGTCCGACTCATTAAAGAAAAATGATTCCTCCTGTTCAAGGTGAGTAATCGCTGTTCTGATGTCCAGAAGCTCTTTTCGGTCATAAGAGACGGTAGCAGCAACATTATGTACAAAATAAGTTACAAACAATGCAACAAAAAAAATAACTAAATAGCATGGTTGGTTAAGAGCCCATAAAACAGCAGCCATCCCCTCCGGCGCCATTACAGTATACAGGTGAGAATGCATTGGTGCTTGGCAGATTTCACAGGCTGCTGAACACACCACAGGACCAGATAAACACTTTCAGCCATACTTAGGTGGATTAAAATGTGGAATGGGAACCTTATACATCTGAAGCCTTATGAGACTGTTGCTTTTTATAGTATGGCTGCAGGATTCTTCCACGGCTCTTGTGCTCCCAGCTTCCTGCCAGCAGTGTCCCTCTGACTCTATGTTAGACAAAGCCATGCTCAGATGACAGCACATGTCATCTGCAGCCTAAGCTCATAATCAAATGGGTGTCTCTGAATTGCTCCGAAGAGGAAGAGACCAGGAATGGGTAGCACACAAGACCTCTGGGTGGCTGCGGGGGCTCGTCTCTCCTCGCATCACATGCCGCCCCTCCTCCATCCACTCCAAAGGAGAGGCCCCCCCCCCTGACCAGAATAGAAACCATGTTTGGAGATCTGGAGGTAAAGGCGTGAGGGTGGCACGGTGACGTGGCTAAGCAGATAGTGTTTATTCTACAAGCATCCCTCCACCCTTGGCCTGTCTACTCCAGTCAGAAGTAACAGAGACCACCCCTCGGCCACCTCTGGCAGTCAAGATGCTCGGAGCAAGTTGTCCTCCTTTCTTACACAGGCCTTTCCTATGCACTTCTCAGTAATTGGTATTCAGACTTACCCTATGAAGATGCGTAACAGGCTTTGCAGGCGTGGTTCCTTTGCAAGTACTGAATACATGTAATTCAACCACTGAAAACCCTACCACTTGCTGGCCAACAGATTTTCTTGTGGAGATTTTATTCAATAGGGTTTTCAGTGCATTTATCTTAGGCCGTCCCTTAGAATACGATGTACCTTTAATCAGAATGTTGTCGACAGACTCGATAGAATATTCACCTGCACATCGAACATCTCATTCCAAAATAATGGGTATTACTATGGAGTTGGTTCCCCCCTTTGCTGCTATAATGGCCTCCACTCTTCTGGGAAGGTTTTCCACTAGATGTTAGAGCATTGCTGCAGGGACTTGCTTCCATTGAGCCACAAGAGCATTAGTGAGATCAGGCACTGATGTCGGGCGATTAGGCCTGGCTCGCAGTCCAATTCATCCCAAAGGTGTTCGATGGGGTTAAGGTCAGCGCTCTGTGCAGGCCAGTCAAGTTCTTCCACACGGATCTCGACAAACCATTTCTGTATGGACCTTGCTTTGTACAAGGGGGCATTACCATGCTGAAACAGGAAAGGGCCTTCCCAAAACTGTTGCCACAAAGTTGGAAGCACAGAATTGTCTAGAATTGTATGCTGTAGCATGAAGACTTCCCTTCACTGAAACTAAGGAGCCTAGCCCGAACCATGAACAACAGCCCCAGACCATTTTTCCTACACCACCAAACTTTACAGTTGACGCTATGCATTCGGGTAGTACACCACTCCAGCCGATCCTTGGAATTGTGCATGGTGGTCTTAGGATTTCATGAAATTCCCAACGAACAGTTCCTGTGCTGTCTTTACTTCCAGAGGCAGTTTGAAACTCAGTAGTGAGTGTTACAACTGAGGACAGACAATTTATTTTGCACAAGACACTTCAGAGGTCCCGTTCTGTGAGCTTGTGTGGCCTACCACTTCTCAGCTGAGCCGTTGTTGCTCTTAGATGTTTCCACTTCAAAATAACAGCCCTTACAGTTGACTGGGGCAGCTCTAGGAGGGCAGACATTTTATAAACTGACTTGTTGGAAAGGTGGCAGCATTCCTATGACGATGCCACGTTGAAAGTCAATGAGCTCTTCAGCAAGGCCATTCTACTGCCAATGTTTGTCTATGGAGATCGCATGGCTGTGTGCTCAATTTCATACACCTGACAGAAACGGGTGTGGCTGAAATAGCCCAATCCACTAATTTGAAGGGGTATACACATACTTTTGGTGATGTAGTTTATCTAGAGAACGAGTTCAGAATATATGGATCAATGAAAGAATGGCATCTACAGTATGTATCTTCGTCTCCGTTTCAGCACCAACTGGTAGATAAAAAAATACTCAGATTTTGTATTTATGCACATTTTAGGGTTAGGAAAGTACGTGTAAAGGAAAGTAGGTGTAATTCATTTTTTTTTAAACAGGTTTGGAGAGACTTCAGACACAAAATATATTGATGAATAAAGAATACAGTGGTTTGATTCATCCTGAAAGTTGTCATGTTCAAGTTTAATCCCATGAAATATTGGAAGGTGGAAAAATATTTACAATCATGGAACTGTATGACAACGATACAGTCATTGTTAACCGCGCTCCAGGCTCCAGGTTTAACCTGCTATGTGTAGTTCCATAACGGATTAAAATAGGAAACACGTCCTGCATGATCGCACAACTGTAACGGTCGTCGTATAAAGAAGGTGCGGACCAAAGCACAGTAAGTGTTCATGTTATTTTTATTTAAACTGAACACAAAATAACAAGAGAATGAATGAATGAATGAAAATGAAAGAGTCCTGTCAGGTGCAGAAACACAAAACAACTACCCACAACTCATAGTCGGGAAAACAGGCTGCCTAAGTATGGTTCTCAATCAGAGACAATGACAGACAGCTGTCCCTGATTGAGAACCATACCAGGCCAAAAACAAAGAAATACAAAAACAAAAAAGAACATAGAATGCCCACCCTAGTCACACCCTGGTCACACCCTGGCCACACCCTAGTCACACCCTGGCCACACCCTAGTCACACCCTGGCCACACCCTAGTCACACCCTGGCCACACCCTAGTCACACCCTGGCCACACCCTAGTCACACCCTGGCCACACCCTAGTCACACCCTGGCCACACCCTGGCCACACCCTAGTCACACCCTGGCCACACCCTAGTCACACCCTGGCCACACCCTAGTCACACCCTGGCCACACCCTAGTCACACCCTGGCCACACCCTAGTCACACCCTGGCCACACCCTAGTCACACCCTGGCCACACCCTAGTCACACCCTGGCCACACCCTAGTCACACCCTAGTCACACCCTGGCCACACCCTAGTCACACCCTGGCCACACCCTAGTCACACCCTGGCCACACCCTAGTCACACCCTGGCCACACCCTAGTCACACCCTGGCCACACCCTAGTCAAACCCTGGCCACACCCTAGTCACACCCTGGCCACACCCTAGTCACACCCTGGCCACACCCTGGCCACACCCTAGTCACACCCTGGCCACACCCTAGTCACACCCTGGCCTAACCAAAATAGAGGATAAAAAGCCTCTCTATGGCCAGGGCGTGACAACAATGTTACTTACATGGACTTGACAGAGGAAAGAAAGGTAAACAGATTGGAATGGAATGATGCAATATGTAGGCTACAAATTGAAGGAAACTAACACAAAAGTAGCAGTTATAAATCAATGGGTATTACTGACAGTGGCTACTGATAGTGACAAATTTTTAACACAATACACATTTTTATGTAAAATGGAGAAAAGCCTAGGCTGTAGGGCATAGACTATAATTAAAACATTCATCAGCTTGGCAGGTTCAGCCCTACAGAAGCCTATAGATTGGTTGTCCAAATTTTATACACGCATATTGCGAGGGCACACAATAACAATTCTTACACAGCTATTTGTAGCCTATTTCACTGTGGAAAAGGGGCCACAATACATGTCAAGATATGATTTTCAGTTTGCTTCCATATGCCTGGCTTCACATTCATCACCAGGGATCATAAGGAAAAATAATCCATGTGTATTTACAATCCCCTTCTCAAAACAGATTACTCATTTACATCCGCTTGTATTCATGTATAAATGACAGTGCATAAAGAATGCTGTTATTTCTATTGGAAAAGATTAAGTAGATGCTTTTTCCACTTGGAAACGGCAGGTTCGCTCAACCTTATTCATGGTTTTCTGGAGTGTAAAGGGGGTGAAATTACGAGGGGATTTAGGTCAAGGTCAGAATACGGCTTATCTGCACACACACCTCCGCCACACCTTCATTTCTTCGATCTCTACCCTGAACGAATATGCTGGCTTAACTTGGGCTGGAATCAGGGCCTTGATGAGCACTCTCCCGAAAGCCCTTCTCTCGCTCTCTCTGCTCATGGTGTTGTTGGAATCCGACAGTTTATTTTACCTCTCACAATGTGTGCATATTTTGAGGTTTGTTGTCATGGAGGCTTGTGCCCCTAGCATGCAAGTTACAAAACATTGCCCACTTTTCAATACTGTAAGATGTAGCTGAGCTCCTAGAGAATAAGAAGGGCACCAACTGTCATAGAGAGAAGAGGATTTACATGATGAGTGAAACAACAGAATACTAGCTGAATTCATTCATTCCTGCATTTTGCAACGTTAATGAGTTTATACTCCTGAACCTCCTGCAAACACACACAAGCGTAACAATACGCTTCAACAACAGTATTATCTGAGATGACTCTTCTTTCTTTCCGTACCCAAATCAGTGTGTGATGTTCCATAAAGAACATTCCTTTCCCCAGGATACTTCCGGGGTGGCAGGTGGCCTAGTGGTTACAGCGTTGGGCCTGTAAGCGAAAGGTTGCTGGATCAAATCCCTGAGCTGACAAGGTAAAAATCTGTCATTCTGTCTTGTGAGCAAGGCAACTACAGCTTACTTACCCAGGTGCTGAAGATGTGGTTGTTGATTAAGTTAGTCCCCTGCAGCTCTCTGATTCAGAGGGGTTGGGTTAAATACAGAAGACACATTTCAGTTGAAGGTATTCAGTTGTACAATTTGTACAACTTCCCCTTTCAACTTGTGACTGTTCAGGAGAATAAAGGATCACTCTGTTGTGGCATAAATCTGATGGGACAAGTAAACAATTGACTTACATTTTGGTATGAATCGCCTTCATCGGAGCCTGTGTGATGCTATTTCACACTGGAAAAAGATGTGTGTTAGTGTTTACATGCATGTTGTAAACACTGTGAGTGATTGAATGGAGCTCCATGCCATCACATTGGACCAATTGCTGGCCTTCTTGACAGAGTTGCAAAGAAAAAGCCATATCTCAGACTGGCTAAGAAAAAAGATTGGCAAAAGAACACAGACACTGGACAGAGGAACTCTGCCTAGAAGGCCAGATTCTCGGAGTCGCCTCTTGACATTGAGACTGGTGTTTTGCGGGTACTATTTAATGAATTGAGGACTTGAGAAGTTTGTTTCTCAAACTAGACACTCTAATATACTTGTCCTCTTGCTTAGTTGTGCACCGGGGCCTCCCACTCCTCTTTCTATTCTGGTTAGAGACAGTTTGCCCTGTTCTGTTAAGGGAGTAGTACACAGCATTGTACGAGATCTTCAGTTTCTTGGCAATTTCTCACATGGAATAGCCTTAATTTCTCAGAACAAGAATAGACTGATAAGTTTCAGAAGAAAGGTCTTTGTTTCTGGCAATTTTGAGACTGTAATCGAGCCCACAAATGCTGATACTCCAGATACTCAACTAGTTTAAAGAAAGCCAGTTGTATTGCTTCTTTAATCAGGACAACAGTTTTCAGCTGTGCTAACATAATTGCAAAATGGTTTTCTAATGATCAATTAGCCTTTTAAAATTGTAAACTTGGATTAGCTAACACAACGTGCCATTGGAACACAGGAGTGATGGTTGCTGATAATGGGCCTCTGTTCGCCTATGTAGATATTCCATAAAAAATCTGCAGTTTCCAGCTACAATTGTAATTTACAACATTAACAATGCCTACACTGATCAATTTGATGTTATTTTAATTGACAGAAAAATGTGATTTTCTTTCAAAAATGTCTAAGTGACCCCAAGCTTCTGAACGGTGGTGTATATGTTCAATTGCATGGATGTTCTCCATTACTGGTTCCATCTGAGCGTGAACAGGATATAATGGAAGAGAATGTAGTTCCATGATCAGAAAGTGCCTCTAAACACTAACGTCACTAAATACTGAATGAGGTGTCGATCCATGTAGCCTGTTCTCTCTCCCTGTTTTTCAACAGGACAATGACCCAACACACTTCCAGGCTGTGTAAGGGCTATTTGCCCAAGAAGGAGAGTGATGGAGTGCTGCATCAGATGACCTGGCCTCCACGATCACCCAACCTCAACCCAATTGAGATGGTTTGGGATGAGTTGGGGAAAATCAGCCAACAAGTGCTCAGCATATGTGGGTAGTCCTTCAAAACTGTTGGAAAGCATTCCAGGTGAAGCTGGTTGAGAGAATGCCAGGAGTGTGCAAAGCTGTCATAAAGGCATAGGGTGGCTACTTTAAAGAATATAAAATATATTTTGATTTGTTTAACACTTTTTTGGTTACTACATGATTCCACATGTGTTATTTCCTTGTGTTGATGTCTTCACTATTATTCTACAATGTCGTAAATAGTCCAAATAAAGAAATACCCTGAATGAGTAGGTGTGTCCAGACTTAGTCTGGTACTGTATTTATATTTAAATGTGCAGTATGTCATTCTGTCCTTGAGCTGTTCTTGTTTACTAATGTTCTGTATTATATCATGTTTTATGTTTTTGTGGACCCCAGAAGAGTAGCTGCTGCTTTCACAACAGATAATAGGATCCCAATAAAATGACAATAACAAATGTCACCTTAATAACTCACTAATGAAAATGGGATTAGGGATCATTGAGCAGCTACTATTTGAAAATAGCCTGGGTTGATATCTTTGCTTCGTGCGGATGATATTACAGCATCCTGTTACATGTCGTTACAACACCATCCCTGGACATGTTACATGTAAGGACAACACCATCCCTGGACATGTTACATGTAAGGACAACACCATCCCTGGACATGTTACATGTAAGGACAACACCATCCCTGGACATGTTACATGTAAGGACAACACCATCCCTGGACATGTTACATGTACGGACAACACCATCCCTGGACATGTTACATGTAAGGACAACACCATCCCTGGACATGTTACATGTAAGGACAACACCATCCCTGGACATGTGACATGTAAGGACAACACCATCCCTGGACATGTTACATGTCTTTACAATACCATCCCTGGACATGTTACATGGAAGGACAACACCATCCCTGGACATGTTACATGTAAGGACAACACCATCCCTGGACATGTTACATGTAAGGACAACACCATCCCTGGACATGTTACATGTCATTACAGCACCATCCCTGAACATGTTACATGTCTTTACAACACCATCCCTGGACATGTTACATGTCTTTACAACACCATCCCTGGACATGTTACATGTAAGGACAACACCATCCCTGGACATGTTACATGTCTCTACAACACCATCCCTGGACATGTTACATGTTTTTACAACACCATCCCTGGACATGTTACATGTCTTTACAACACCATCCCTGGACATGTTACATGTCTTTACAACACCATCCCTGGACATGTTACATGTAAGGACAACACCATCCCTGGACATGTTACATGTAAGGACAACACCATCCCTGGACATGTTACATGTAAGGACAACACCATCCCTGGACATGTTACATGTCTTTACAACACCATCCCTGGACATGTTACATGTCTATACAACACCATCCCTGGACATGTTACATGTCTTTACAACACCATCCCTGGACATGTTACATGTCTATACAACACCATCCCTGGACATGTTACATGTCTCTACAACACCATCCCTGGACATGTTACATGTCTTTACAACACCATCCCTGGACATGTTACATGTAAGGACAACACCATCCCTGGACATGTTACATGTCTTTACAACACCATACCTGGACATGTTACATGTCTATACAACACCATCCCTGGACATGTTACATGTCTCTACAACACCATCCCTGGACATGTTACATGTCTCTACAACACCATCCCTGGACATGTTACATGTCTTTACAACACCATCCCTGGACATGTTACATGTCTTTACAACACCATCCCTGGACATGTTACATGTAAGGACAACACCATCCCTGGACATGTTACATGTAAGGACAACACCATCCCTGGACATGTTACATGTAAGGACAACACCATCCCTGGACATGTTACATGTAAGGACAACACCATCCCTGGACATGTTACATGTAAAGACAACACCATCCCTGGACATGTTACATGTAAGGACAACACCATCCC
Organism: Oncorhynchus kisutch; assembly: GCF_002021735.2. Taxonomy (NCBI): domain Eukaryota; kingdom Metazoa; phylum Chordata; class Actinopteri; order Salmoniformes; family Salmonidae; genus Oncorhynchus; species Oncorhynchus kisutch. The sequence continues at coordinate 43,195,662 of NC_034201.2, forward strand.
TGGACATGTTACATGTCTTTACAACACCATCCCTGGACATGTTACATGTCTATACAACACCATCCCTGGACATGTTACTTGTCTCTACAACACCATCCCTGGACATGTTACATGTCTTTACAACACCATCCCTGGACATGTTACATGTCTTTACAACACCATCCCTGGACATGTTACATGACTTTACAACACCATCCCTGGACATGTTACATGTAAGGACAACACCATCCCTGGACATGTTACATGTAAGGACAACACCATCCCTGGACATGTTACATGTAAGGACAACACCATCCCTGGACATGTTACATGTAAGGACAACACCATCCCTGGACATGTTACATGTCTATACAACACCATCCCTGGACATGTTACATGTAAGGACAACACCATCCCTGGACATGTTACATGTCTTTACAACACCATCCCTGGACATGTTACATGTCTATACAACACCATCCCTGGACATGTTACATGTAAGGACAACACCATCCCTGGACATGTTACATGTAAGGACAACACCATCCCTGGACATGTTACATGTCTCTACAACACCATCCCTGGACATGTTACATGTCTTACAACACCATCCCTGGACATGTTACATGTCTCTACAACACCATCCCTGGACATGTTACGTGTCTTTACAACACCATCCCTGGACATGTTACATGTCTTTACAACACCATCCCTGGACATGTTACATGTAAGGACAACACCATCCCTGGACATGTTACATGTAAGGACAACACCATCCCTGGACATGTTACATGTAAGGACAACACCATCCCTGGACATGTTACATGTAAGGACAACACCATCCCTGGACATGTTACATGTAAGGACAACACCATCCCTGGACATGTTACATGTAAGGACAACACCATCCCTGGACATGTTACATGTCTTTACAACACCATCCCTGGACATGGTACATGTAAGGACAACACCATCCCTGGACATGTTACATGTCTTTACAACACCATCCCTGGACATGTTACATGTCTTTACAACACCATCCCTGGACATGTTACATGTCTTTACAACACCATCCCTGGACATGTTACATGTCTTTACAACACCATCCCTGGACATGTTACATGTCTTTACAACACCATCCCTGGACATGTTACATGTCTTTACAACACCATCCTGGACATGTTACATGTCTCTACAACACCATCCCTGGACATGTTACATGTAAGGACAACACCATCCCTGGACATGTTACATGTCTTTACAACACCATCCCTGGACATGTTACATGTAAGGACAACACCATCGCTGGACATGTTACATGTCTTTATAACACCATCCCTGGACATGTTACATGTAAGGACAACACCATCCCTGGACATGTTACATGTAAGGACAACACCATCCCTGGACATGTTACATGTCTTTACAACACCATCCCTGGACATGTTACATGTCTATACAACACCATCCCTGGACATGTTACATGTCTCTACAACACCATCCCTGGACATGTTACATGTCTTTACAACACCATCCCTGGACATGTTACATGTAAGGACAACACCATCCCTGGACATGTTACATGTCTTTATAACACCATCCCTGGACATGTTACATGTAAGGACAACACCATCCCTGGACATGTTACATGTAAGGACAACACCATCCCTGGACATGTTACATGTCTTTACAACACCATCCCTGGACATGTTACATGTCTTTACAACACCATCCCTGGACATGTTACATGTCTTTACAACACCATCCCTGGACATGTTACATGTAAGGACAACACCATCCCTGGACATGTTACATGTAAGGACAACACCATCCCTGGACATGTTACATGTAAGGACAACACCATCCCTGGACATGTTACATGTAAGGACAACACCATCCCTGGACATGTTACATGTAAAGACAACACCATCCCTGGACATGTTACATGTAAGGACAACACCATCCCTGGACATGTTACATGTCTTTACAACACCATCCCTGGACATGTTACATGTCTATACAACACCATCCCTGGACATGTTACTTGTCTCTACAACACCATCCCTGGACATGTTACATGTCTTTACAACACCATCCCTGGACATGTTACATGTCTTTACAACACCATCCCTGGACATGTTACATGACTTTACAACACCATCCCTGGACATGTTACATGTAAGGACAACACCATCCCTGGACATGTTACATGTAAGGACAACACCATCCCTGGACATGTTACATGTAAGGACAACACCATCCCTGGACATGTTACATGTAAGGACAACACCATCCCTGGACATGTTACATGTCTATACAACACCATCCCTGGACATGTTACATGTAAGGACAACACCATCCCTGGACATGTTACATGTCTTTACAACACCATCCCTGGACATGTTACATGTCTATACAACACCATCCCTGGACATGTTACATGTCTATACAACACCATCCCTGGACATGTTACATGTAAGGACAACACCATCCCTGGACATGTTACATGTAAGGACAACACCATCCCTGGACATGTTACATGTCTCTACAACACCATCCCTGGACATGTTACATGTCTTTACAACACCATCCCTGGACATGTTACATGTCTCTACAACACCATCCCTGGACATGTTACATGTCTTTACAACACCATCCCTGGACATGTTACATGTCTTTACAACACCATCCCTGGACATGTTACATGTAAGGACAACACCATCCCTGGACATGTTACATGTAAGGACAACACCATCCCTGGACATGTTACATGTAAGGACAACACCATCCCTGGACATGTTACATGTAAGGACAACACCATCCCTGGACATGTTACATGTAAGGACAAACACCATCCCTGGACATGTTACATGTCTTTACAACACCATCCTGGACATGGTACATGTAAGGACAACACCATCCCTGGACATGTTACATGTCTTTACAACACCATCCCTGGACATGTTACATGTCTTTACAACACCATCCCTGGACATGTTACATGTCTTTACAACACCATCCCTGGACATGTTACATGTCTTTACAACACCATCCCTGGACATGTTACATGTCTTTACAACACCATCCCTGGACATGTTACATGTCTTTACAACACCATCCCTGGACATGTTACATGTCTCTACAACACCATCCCTGGACATGTTACATGTAAGGACAACACCATCCCTGGACATGTTACATGTCTTTACAACACCATCCCTGGACATGTTACATGTAAGGACAACACCATCGCTGGACATGTTACATGTAAGGACAACACCATCCCTGGACATGTTACATGTAAGGACAACACCATCCCTGGACATGTTACATGTAAGGACAACACCATCCCTGGACATGTTACATGTAAGGACAACACCATCCCTGGACATGTTACATGTCTTTACAACACCATCCCTGGACATGGTACATGTAAGGACAACACCATCCCTGGACATGTTACATGTCTTTACAACACCATCCCTGGACATGTTACATGTCTTTACAACACCATCCCTGGACATGTTACATGTCTTTACAACACCATCCCTGGACATGTTACATGTCTTTACAAACACCATCCCTGGACATGTTACATGTCTTTACAACACCATCCCTGGACATGTTACATGTCTCTACAACACCATCCCTGGACATGTTACATGTCTTTACAAACACCATCCCTGGACATGTTACATGTAAGGACAACACCATCCCTGGACATGTTACATGTCTTTACAACACCATACCTGGACATGTTACATGTCTATACAACACCATCCCTGGACATGTTACATGTCTCTACAACACCATCCCTGGACATGTTACATGTCTCTACAACACCATCCCTGGACATGTTACATGTCTTTACAACACCATCCCTGGACATGTTACATGTCTTTACAACACCATCCCTGGACATGTTACATGTAAGGACAACACCATCCCTGGACATGTTACATGTAAGGACAACACCATCCCTGGACATGTTACATGTAAGGACAACACCATCCCTGGACATGTTACATGTAAGGACAACACCATCCCTGGACATGTTACATGTAAAGACAACACCATCCCTGGACATGTTACATGTAAGGACAACACCATCACTGGACATGTTACATGTCTTTACAACACCATCCCTGGACATGTTACATGTCTATACAACACCATCCCTGGACATGTTACATGTCTCTACAACACCATCCCTGGACATTTTACATGTCTTTACAACACCATCCCTGGACATGTTACATGTCTTTACAACACCATCCCTGGACATGTTACATGACTTTACAACACCATCCCTGGACATGTTACATGTAAGGACAACACCATCCCTGGACATGTTACATGTAAGGACAACACCATCCCTGGACATGTTACATGTAAGGACAACACCATCCCTGGACATGTTACATGTAAGAACAACACCATCCCTGGACATGTTACATGTAAGGACAACACCATCCCTGGACATGTTACATGTAAGGACAACACCATCCCTGGACATGTTACATGTCTTTACAACACCATCCCTGGACATGGTACATGTAAGGACAACACCATCCCTGGACATGTTACATGTCTTTACAACACCATCCCTGGACATGTTACATGTCTTTACAACACCATCCCTGGACATGTTACATGTCTTTACAACACCATCCCTGGACATGTTACATGTCTTTACAACACCATCCCTGGACATGTTACATGTCTTTACAACACCATCCCTGGACATGTTACATGTCTTTACAACACCATCCCTGGACATGGTACATGTCTCTACAACACCATCCCTGGACATGTTACATGTCTTTACAACACCATCCCTGGACATGTTACATGTAAGGACAACACCATCCCTGGACATGTTACATGTAAGGACAACACCATCCCTGGACATGTTACATGTAAGGACAACACCATCCCTGGACATGTTACATGTCTTTACAACACCATCCCTGGACATGTTACATGTCTCTACAACACCATCCCTGGACATGTTACATGTCTTTACAACACCATCCCTGGACATGTTACATGTAAGGACAACACCATCCCTGGACATGTTACATGTAAGGACAACACCATCCCTGGACATGTTACATGTAAGGACAACACCATCCCTGGACATGTTACATGTAAGGACAACACCATCCCTGGACATGTTACATGTAAGGACAACACCATCCTGGACATGTTACATGTAAGGACAACACCATCCCTGGACATGTTACATGTAAGGACAACACCATCCCTGGACATGTTACATGTCTTTACAACACCATCCCTGGACATGGTACATGTAAGGACAACACCATCCCTGGACATGTTACATGTCTTTACAACACCATCCCTGGACATGTTACATGTCTTTACAACACCATCCCTGGACATGTTACATGTCTTTACAACACCATCCCTGGACATGTTACATGTCTTTATAACACCATCCCTGGACATGTTACATGTCTTTACAACACCATCCCTGGACATGTTACATGTCTTTACAACACCATCCCTGGACATGTTACATGTCTCTACAACACCATCCCTGGACATGTTACATGTAAGGACAACACCATCCCTGGACATGTTACATGTCTTTACAACACCATCCCTGGACATGTTACATGTAAGGACAACACCATCCCTGGACATGTTACATGTCTTTAAAACACCATCCCTGGACATGTTACATGTCTTTACAACACCATCCCTGGACATGTTACATGTCTTTACAACACCATCCCTGGACATGTTACATGTAAGGACAACACCATCCCTGGACATGTTACATGTAAGGACAACACCATCCCTGGATATGTTACATGTAAGGACAACACCATCCCTGGACATGTTACATGTCTTTACAACACCATCCCTGGACATGTTACATGTAAGGACAACACCATCCCTGGACATGTTACATGTAAGGACAACACCATTCCTGGACATGTTTACATGTCTCTACAACACCATCCCTGGACATGTTACATGTAAGGACAACACCATCCCTGGACATGTTACATGTAAGGACAACACCATCCCTGGACATGTTACATGTAAGGACAACACCATCCCTGGACATGTTACATGTCTCTACAACACCATCCCTGGACATGTTACATGTCTTTACAACACCATCCCTGGACATGTTACATGTCTTTACAACACCATCCCTGGACATGTTACATGTCTTTACAACACCATCCCTGGACATGTTACATGTCTCTACAACACCATCCCTGGACATGTTACATGTCTTTACAACACCATCCCTGAACATGTTACATGTCTCTACAACACCATCCCTGGACATGTTACATGTCTATACAACACCATCCCTGGACATGTTACATGTCTCTACAACACCATCCCTGGACATGTTACATGTCTCTACAACACCATCCCTGGACATGTTACATGTCTCTACAACACCATCCCTGGACATGTTACATGTCTTTACAACACCATCCCTGGACATGTTACATGTCTTTACAACACCATCCCTGGACATGTTACATGTCTCTACAACACCATCCCTGGACATGTTACATGTCTTTACAACACCATCCCTGGACATGTTACATGTAAGGACAACACCATCCCTGGACATGTTACATGTAAGGACAACACCATCCCTGGACATGTTTACATGTCTCTACAACACCATCCCTGGACATGTTACATGTAAGGACAACACCATCCCTGGACATGTTACATGTAAGGACAACACCATCCCTGGACATGTTACATGTAAGGACAACACCATCCCTGGACATGTTACATGTCTCTACAACACCATCCCTGGACATGTTACATGTCTTTACAACACCATCCCTGGACATGTTACATGTCTTTACAACACCATCCCTGACATGTTACATGTCTTTACAACACCATCCCTGGACATGTTACATGTCTCTACAACACCATCCCTGGACATGTTACATGTCTTTACAACACCATCCCTGAACATGTTACATGTCTCTACAACACCATCCCTGGACATGTTACATGTCTATACAACACCATCCCTGGACATGTTACATGTCTCTACAACACCATCCCTGGACATGTTACATGTCTTTACAACACCATCCCTGGACATGTTACATGTCTCTACAACACCATCCATGGACATGTTACATGTCTCTACAACACCATCCCTGGACATGTTACATGTCTCTACAACACCATCCCTGGACATGTTACATGTCTCTACAACACCATCCCTGGACATGTTACATGTCTTTACAACACCATCCCTGGACATGTTACATGTCTCTACAACACCATCCCTGGACATGTTACATGTCTTTACAACACCATCCCTAAACATGTTACATGTCTCTACAAACACCATCCCTGGACATGTTACATGTCTCTACAACACCATCCCTGGACATGTTACATGTCTCTACAAACACCATCCCTGGACATGTTACATGTCTATACAACACCATCCCTGGACATGTTACATGTCTCTACAACACCATCCCTGGACATGTTACATGTCTCTACAACACCATCCCTGGACATGTTACATGTCTCTACAACACCATCCCTGGACATGTTACATGTCTTTACAACACCATCCCTGGACATGTTACATGTCTCTACAACACCATCCCTGGACATGTTACATGTCTTTACAACACCATCCCTGGACATGTTACATGTAGGACAACACCATCCCTGGACATGTTACATGTAAGGACAACACCATCCCTGGACATGTTACATGTAAGGACAACACCATCCCTGGACATGTTACATGTCTTTACAACACCATCCCTGGACATGTTACATGTCTCTACAACACCATTCCTGGACATGTTACATGTCTTTACAACACCATCCCTGGACATGTTACATGTAAGGACAACACCATCCCTGGACATGTTACATGTAAGGACAACACCATCCCTGGACATGTTACATGTAAGGACAACACCATCCCTGGACATGTTACATGTAAGGACAACACCATCCCTGGACATGTTACATGTAAGGACAACACCATCCCTGGACATGTTACATGTAAGGACAACACCATCCCTGGACATGTTACATGTAAGGACAACACCATCCCTGGACATGTTACATGTCTTTACAACACCATCCCTGGACATGGTACATGTAAGGACAACACCATCCCTGGACATGTTACATGTCTTTACAACACCATCCCTGGACATGTTACATGTCTTTACAACACCATCCCTGGACATGTTACATGTCTTTATAACACCATCCCTGGACATGTTACATGTCTTTACAACACCATCCCTGGACATGTTACATGTCTTTACAACACCATCCCTGGACATGTTACATGTCTCTACAACACCATCCCTGGACATGTTACATGTAAGGACAACACCATCCCTGGACATGTTACATGTCTTTACAACACCATCCCTGGACATGTTACATGTAAGGACAACACCATCCCTGGACATGTTACATGTCTTTAAAACACCATCCCTGGACATGTTACATGTCTCTACAACACCATCCCTGGACATGTTACATGTCTTTACAACACCATCCCTGAACATGTTACATGTCTCTACAACACCATCCCTGGACATGTTACATGTCTCTACAACACCATCCCTGGACATGTTACATGTCTCTACAACACCATCCCTGGACATGTTACATGTCTCTACAACACCATCCCTGGACATGTTACATGTCTTTACAACACCATCCCTGGACATGTTACATGTCTATACAACACCATCCCTGGACATGTTACATGTCTTTACAACACCATCCCTGGACATGTTACATGTCTATACAACACCATCCCTGGACATGTTACATGTCTTTACAACACCATCCTGACATGGTACATGTCTATACAACACCATCCCTGGACATGGTACATGTCTTTACAACACCATCCCTGGACATGTTACATGTCTATACAACACCATCCCTGGACATGTTACATGTCTTTACAACACCATCCCTGGACATGTTACATGTCTATACAACACCATCCCTGGACATGTTACATGTCTTTACAACACCATCCCTGGACATGGTACATGTCTATACAACACCATCCCTGGACATGTTACATGTCTATACAACACCATCCCTGGACATGTTACATGTCTTTACAACACCATCCCTGGACATGGTACATGTCTCTACAACACCATCCCTGGACATGTTACATGTCTATACAACACCATCCCTGGACATGTTACATGTCTCTACAACACCATCCCTGGACATGGTGCATGTCTTTACAACACCATCCCTGGACATGTTACATGTCTATACAACACCATCCCTGGACATGTTACATGTCTTTACAACACCATCCCTGGACATGTTACATGTCTTTACAACACCATCCCTGGACATGTTACATGTCTTTACAACACCATCCCTGGACTGTTACATGTCTTTACAACACCATCCCTGGACATGTTACATGTCTTTACATCACCATCCCTGGACATGTTACATGTCTTTACAACACCATCCCTGGACATGTTACATGTCTTTACAACACCATCCCTGGACATGTTACATGTCTATACAACACCATCCCTGGACATGTTACATGTCTTTACAACACCATCCCTGGACATGGTACATGTCTATACAACACCATCCCTGGACATGGTACATGTCTTTACACACCATCCCTGGACATGTTACATGTCTATACAACACCATCCCTGGACATGTTACATGTCTTTACAACACCATCCCTGGACATGGTACATGTCTCTACAACACCATCCCTGGACATGTTACATGTCTATACAACCCCATCCCTGGACATGTTACATGTCTATACAACACCATCCCTGGACATGTTACATGTCTATACAACACCATCCCTGGACATGTACATGTCTTTACAACACCATCCCTGGACATGTTACATGTCTATACAACACCATCCCGTGACATGTTACATGTCTTTACAACACCATCCCTGGACATGGTACATGTCTCTACAACACCATCCCTGGACATGTACATGTCTATACAACACCATCCCTGGACATGTTACATGTCTATACAACACCATCCCTGGACATGTTACATGTCTTTACAACACCATCCCTGGACATGGTACATGTCTCTACAACACCATCCCTGGACATGTTACATGTCTATCAACCACCATCCCTGGACATGTTACATGTCTCTACAACACCATCCCTGGACATGGTAACATGTCTTTACAACACCAATCCCTGGACATGTTACATGTCTATACAACACCATCCTGGACATGTTACATGTCTTTACAACACCATCCCTGGACATGTTACATGTCTTTACAACACCATCCCGTGGACATGTACATGTCTTTACAACACCATCCCTGGACATGTTACATGTCTTTAGAACACCATCCCTGGACATGTTACATGTCTTTACAACACATCCCTGGGACATGTTACATGTCTTTACAACACCATCCCTGGACATGTTACATGTCTTTACAACACCATCCCTGGACATGTTACATGTCTTTACAACACCATCCCTGGACATGTTACATGTCTATACAACACCATCACTGGACATGTTACATGTCTATACAACACCATCCTGTACTGTTACATGTCTATACAACACATCCTGGACATTTACATGTCATACAACCCATCCCTGGACATGTTACATGTCTATACAACACCATCCCTGGACATGTTACATGTCTATACAACACCATCCCTGGACATGTTACATGTCTATACAACACCACACCATCCCTGGACATGTTACATGTCTATACAACACCATCCCCTGGACATGTTACATGGTCTATACAACACCATCCCTGGACATGTTACATGTCTATACAACACCATCCCTGGACATGTTACATGTCTATACAACACCATCCCTGGACATGTTACATGTCTATACAACACCATCCCTGGACATGTTACATGTCTATACAACACCATCCCTGGACATGTTACATGTCTCTACAACACCATCCTGGACATGTTACATGTCTCTACAAACACCATCCCTGGACATGTTACATGTCTATACAACACCATCCCTGGACATGTTACATGTCTATACAACACCATCCCTGGACATGTTACATGTCTATACAACACCATCCCTGGACATGTTACATGTCTTACAACACCATCCCTGGTTACATGTCTATACAACACCATCCCTGGACATGTTACATGTCTTACAACACCATCCCTGGACATGTTACATGTCTTTACAACACCATCCCTGGACATGTTACATGTCTTTACAACACCATCCCTGGACATGTTACATGTCTTTACAACACCATCCCTGGACATGTTACATGTCTTTACAACACCATCCCTGGACATGTTACATGTCTTTACAACACCATCCCTGGACATGTTACATGTCTATACAACACCATCCCTGGACATGTTACATGTCTTTACAACACCATCCCTGGACATGTTACATGTCTTACAACACCATCCCTGGACATGTTACATGTCTTTACAACACCATCCCTGGACATGTTACATGTCTTTACAACACCATCCCTGGACATGTTACATGTCTATACAACACCATCCCTGGACATGTTACATGTCTATACAACACCATCCCTGGACATGTTACATGTCTTTACAACACCATCCCTGGACATGTTACATGTCTTACAACACCATCCCTGGACATGTTACATGTCTTTACAACACCATCCCTGGACATGTTACATGTCTTTACAACACCATCCCTGGACATGTTACATGTCTTTACAACACCATCCCTGGACATGTTACATGTCTTTACAACACCATCCCTGGACATGTTACATGTCTATACAACACCATCCCTGGACATGTTACATGTCTTTACAACACCATCCCTGGACATGTTACATGTCTTTACAACACCATCCCTGGACATGTTACATGTCTTTACAACACCATCCCTGGACATGTTACATGTCTTTACAACACCATCCCTGGACATGTTACATGTCTATACAACACCATCCCTGGACATGTTACATGTCTATACAACACCATCCCTGGACATGTTACATGTCTTTACAACACCATCCCTGGACATGTTACATGTCTATACAACACCATCCCTGGACATGTTACATGTCTATACAACACCATCCCTGGACATGTTACATGTCTTTACAACACCATCCCTGGACATGTTACATGTCTTTACAACACCATCCCTGGACATGTTACATGTCTTTACAACACCATCCCTGGACATGTTACATGTCTTTACAACACCATCCCTGGACATGTTACATGTCTTTACAACACCATCCCTGGACATGTTACATGTCTTTACAACACCATCCCTGGACATGTTACATGTCTATACAACACCATCCCTGGACATGTTACATGTCTTTACAACACCATCCCTGGACATGTTACATGTCTATACAACACCATCCCTGGACATGTTACATGTCTTTACAACACCATCCCTGGACATGTTACATGTCTTTACAACACCATCCCTGGACATGTTACATGTCTCTACAACACCATCCCTGGACATGTTACATGTCTATACAACACCATCCCTGGACATGTTACATGTCTCTACAACACCATCCCTGGACATGTTACATGTCTACAACAACCCATCCCTGGACATGTTACATGTCTATACAACACCAGCCCTGGACTGTTTACATGTCTTTACAACACCCCATCCCTGGACATGTACCATGTCTTACAACACCATCCCTGGTCATGTACATGTCTACAACACCAGTCCCTGGAACATGTTACATGTCTATACAACACCATCCCTGGACATGTTACAATGGTCTTTACAACCACCATCCCTGGACATGTTACATGTCTATACAACACCATCCCTGGACATGTTACATGCTTTACAACACCATCCCTGGGAATGACATGTCTTACAACCACCATCCCTGGAACATGTTACATGTCTATACAACACCCATCCCTGGGACATGTATACATGTTCTTTACAACACCATCCCTGGACATGGTACATGGTCTCCTACAACCACCATCCCTGGGACATGTTACATATCTATACAACACCATCCCCTGGACATGTTACCTGTCTCTACAACACCATCCCTGGACATGCGTACAATGGTCTTTACAACACCATCCCTGGACATGTTACATGTCTATACAACACCATCCCTGGACATGTTACATGTCTTTACAACACCATCCCTGGACATGTTACATGTCTTTACAACACCATCCCTGGACATGTTACATTCTTTAGAACACCATCCCTGGACATGTTACATGTCTTTACAACACCATCCCTGGACATGTTACATGTCTTTACAAACACCATCCCTGGACATGTTACATGTCTTTTACAACACCATCCCTGGACATGTTACATGTCTTTACAACACCATCCCTGGACATGTTACATGTCTATACAACACCATCCCTGGACATGTTACATGTCTATACAACACCATCCCTGGACATGTTACATGTCTATACAACACCATCCCTGGACATGTTACATGTCTATACAACACCATCCCTGACATGTTACATGTCTATACAACACCATCCCTGGACATGTTACATGTCTATACAACACCATCCCTGGACATGTTACATGTCTATAAACACCATCCCTGGACATGTACATGTCTATACAACACCATCCCTGGGGGAAAAAAAAATGTTACATGTCTATACAACACCATCCCTGGACATGTTACATGTCTATACAACACCATCCCTGGACATGTTACATGTCTATACAACACCATCCCTGGACATGTTACATGTCTATACAACACCATCCCTGGACATGTACATGTCTATACAAACACCATCCCTGGACATGTTACATGTCTATACAACACCATCCCTGGACATGTTACATGTCTCTACAACACCATCCCTGGACATGTTACATGTCTATACAACACCATCCCTGGACATGTTACATGTCTATACAACACCATCCCTGGACATGTTACATGTCTATACAACACCATCCCTGGACATGTACATGTCTATAACAACCATCCCTGGACATGTTACATGTCTATACAACACCATCCCTGGACATGTTACATGTCTCTACAACACCATCCCTGGACATGTTACATGTCTTTACAACACCATCCCTGGACGTGTTACATGTCTTTACAACACCATCCCTGGACATGTTACATGTCTTTACAACACCATCCCTGGACATGTTACATGTCTTTACAACACCATCCCTGGACATGTTACATGTCTTTACAACACCATCCCTGGACATGTTACATGTCTTTACAACACCATCCCTGGACATGTTACATGTCTATACAACACCATCCCTGGACATTCATGTCTTACAACACCATCCCCTGACATTTACATTCTACAACCCATCCCTGGACATGTTACATGTTCTCTACAACCACCATCCCTGGACATGTTACATGTCTTTACAACACCATCCCTGGACATGTACATGTCTTTACAACACCATCCCTGGACATGGTACATGTCTATACAACACCATCCCTGGACATGGTACCATGTCTATAACAACACCATCCCTGGACATGTTACATGTCTTTACAACACCATCCCTGGACATGTTACATGTCTATACAACACCATCCCTGGACATGTTTACATGTCTTTAACAACACCATCCCTGGACATGTTACATGTCTTTACAACACCCATCCCTGGACATGGTACATGTCTATACAACACCATCCCTGGACATGGTACATGTCTTTACAACACCATCCCTGGACATGTTACATGTCTATACAACACCATCCCTGGACATGTTACATGTCTTTACAACACCATCCCTGGACATGTTACATGTCTCTACAACACCATCCCTGGACATGTTACATGTCTATACAACACCATCCCTGGACATGTTACATGTCTATACAACACCATCCCTGGACATGTTACATGTCTTTACAACACCATCCCTGGACATGTTACATGTCTATACAACACCATCCCTGGACATGTTACATGTCTTTACAACACCATCCCTGGACATGTTACATGTCTTTACAACACCATCCCTGGACATGTTACATGTCTATACAACACCATCCCTGGACATGTTACATGTCTATACAACACCATCCCTGGACATGTTACATGTCTTTACAACACCATCCCTGGACATGTTACATGTCTTACAACACCATCCCTGGACATGTTACATGTCTATACAACACCATCCCTGGACATGTTACATGTCTCTACAACACCATCCCTGGACCATCGGTACATGTCTTTACAACACCATCCCTGGCACATGTTACATGTCTATACAACACCATCCCTGGACATGTTACATGTCTTTACAACACCATCCTGGACATGTTACATGTCTTTACAACACCATCCTGGACATGTTACATGTCTTTACAACACCATTCCCTGGACATGTTACATGTCTTTTACAACACCATCCCTGGACATGTTACATGTCTTTACATCACCATCCCTGGACATGTTACATGTCTTTACAACACCATCCCTGGACATGTTACATGTCTTTACAACACCATCCCTGGACATGTTACATGTCTATACAACACCATCCCTGGGACATGTTACATGTCTTTACAACACATCCCTGGACATGGTACATGTCTTACAACACCATCCCTGGACATGGTACAGGTCTTTACAACACCATCCCTGGACATGTTACATGTCTATACAACACCATCCCCTGGACATGTTACATGTCTTTACAACACCATCCCTGGACATGGTACATGTCTCTACAACACCATCCCGGACATGTTACATGTCTTACCACAACACCATCCCTGGACATGTTACATGTCTATACACCACCATCCCTGGACTATGTTACATGTCTATAACAACCACCATCCCTGGACATGTTTACATGTCTTTACAACACCATCCCTGGAACATGTTACATGTCTATACACACCATCCCTGGAACATGTTACCATGTCTTTACAAACCACCATCCCTGGACATGGTACAATGTCTACTACAATCCCATCCGCTGGACATGTTACATGTCTATACAACACCCATCCCTGGACATGTTACATGTTATAACAACACCCATCCCGGGACATGTTAATGTCTTTTACAACACCATCCCATGGACATGGTACAATGTCTCTACAACACCATCCCTGGACATGTTACAATGTCTATACAACACCTCCCTGGACATGTTTACATGTCTCTACAAACACCCCATCCCTGGACATGGTACATGTCTTTACCAACACCATCCCTGGACATTCTTAACACCATTCCCTGGACATGTACATGTCTTTACAACACCATCCCCTGGACATGTTACATGCTCTTTACAACACCATCCCTGGACATGTTACATGTCTTTACAACACCATCCCTGGACATGTTACATGTCTTTACAACACCATCCCTGGACATGTTACATGTCTTTACAACACCTCCCTGGACATGTTACATGTCTTTACAACCACCATCCCTGGACATGTTACATGTCTTTACAACACCCATCCCTGGACATGTTACATGTCTTTACAACACCCATCCCTGGACATGTTACATGTCTATACAACACCATCCCTGGACATGTTACATGTCTATACAACACCATCCCTGGACATGTTACATGTCTATACAACACCATCCCTGGACATGTTACATGTCTATACACCACCATCCCTGACATGTACATGTCTATACAACCCATCCCTGACATGTTACATGTCTATACAACACCATCCCTGGACATGTTACATGTCTATACAACACCATCCCTGGACATGTTACATGTCTATACAAACCACCATCCCTGGACATGTTACATGTCTATACAACACCATCCCTGGACATGTTACATGTCTATACAACACCATCCTCTGGACATGTTACATGTCTATACAACACCATCCTGGACATGTTACATGTCTATACAACCCCATCCCTGACATGTACATGTCTATACAACACCATCCCTGGACATGTTACATGTCTATACAACACCATCCCTGGACATGTTACATGTCTATACAACACCATCCCTGGACATGTTACATGTCTCTACAACACCATCCCTGGACATGTTACATGTCTCTACAACACCATCCCTGGACATGTTACATGGTCTCTACAACACCATCCTGGACATGTTACATGTCTCTACAACACCATCCTGGACATGTTACATGTCTCTACAACACCATCCCTGGACATGTTACATGTCTCTAAACACCATCCCTGGACATGTTACATGGTCTATACAACACCATCCCTGGACATCCCTGGACATTACATGTCTATACAACACCATCCCTGGACATGTTACATGTCTATACAACACCATCCCTGGACATGTTACATGTCTCTACAACACCATCCCTGGACATGTTACATGTCTTTACAACACCATCCCTGGACATGTTACATGTCTTTACAACACCATCCCTGGACATGTTACATGTCTTTACAACACCATCCCTGGACATGTTACATGTCTATACAAACCATCCCTGGACATGTTACATGTCTCTACAACACCATCCCTGGACATGTTACATGTCTCTACAACACCATCCCTGAACATGTTACATGTCTTTACAACACCATCCCTGGACATGTTACATGTCTCTACAACACCATCCCTGGACATGTTACATGTCTCTACAACACCATCCCTGGACATGTTACATGTCTTTACAACACCATCCCTGAACATGTTACATGTCTATACAACACCATCCCTGGACATGTTACATGTCTTTACAACACCATCCCTGGACATGTTACATGTCTTTACAACACCATCCCTGGACATGTTACATGTCTTTATAACACCATCCCTGGACATGTTACATGTCTTACAACACCATCCCTGGACATGTTACATGTCTATACAACACCATCCCTGGACATGTTACATGTCTATACAACCACCATCCCTGGACATGTTACATGTCTTTACAAACACCATCCCTGGACATGTTACATGTCTTTATAACACCATCCCTGGACATGTTACATGTCTATACAACACCATCCCTGGACATGTTACATGTCTTTACAACACCATCCCTGGACATGTTACATGTCTCTACAACACCATCCCTGGACATGTTACATGTCTTTACAACACCATCCCTGGACATGTTACATATCTTTACAACACCATCCCTGGGACATGTTACATGTCTTTACAACACCATCCCTGGACATGTTACATGTCTCTACAACACCATCCCTGGACATGTTACATGTCTTTACAACACCATCCCTGGACATGTTACATGTAAGGACAAACACCATCCCTGGACAGTTACATGTCTTTACAAACACCATCCCTGGACATGTTACATGTAAGGACAACACCATCCCTGGACATGTTACATGTCTTTACACCACCATCCCTGGACATGTTACATGTAAGGACAACACCATCCCTGGACATGTTACATGTAAGGACAACACCATCCCTGGACATGTTACATGTAAGGACAACACCATCCCTGGACATGTTACATGTCTCTACAACACCATCCCTGGACATGTTACATGTCTCTACAACACCATCCCTGGACATGTTACATGTCTTTACAACACCATCCCTGGACATGTTACATGTCTTTACAACACCATCCCTGGACATGTTACATGTCTCTACAACACCATCCCTGGACATGTTATATGTCTCTACAACACCATCCCTGGACATGTTACATGTCTCTACAACACCATCCCTGGACATGTTACATGTCTCTACAACACCATCCCTGGACATGTTACATGTCTTTACAACACCATCCCTGGACATGTTACATGTCTTTACAACACCATCCCTGGACATGTTACATGTCTTTACAACACCATCCCTGGACATGTTACATGTCTATACAACACCATCCCTGGACATGTTACATGTCTTTACAACACCATCCCTGGACATGGTACATGTCTCTACAACACCATCCCTGGACATGTTACATGTCTATACAACACCATCCCTGGACATGTTACATGTCTTTACAACACCATCCCTGGACATGTTACATGTCTTTATAACACCATCCCTGGACATGTTACATGTCTATACAACACCATCCCTGGACATGTTACATGTCTTTACAACACCATCCCTGGACATGTTACATGTC
This sequence comes from Oncorhynchus kisutch, assembly GCF_002021735.2. Lineage (NCBI taxonomy): Eukaryota > Metazoa > Chordata > Actinopteri > Salmoniformes > Salmonidae > Oncorhynchus > Oncorhynchus kisutch. The sequence goes on from NC_034201.2 coordinate 43,214,809, forward strand.
TCTACAACACCATCCCTGGACATGTTACATGTCTTTACAACACCATCCCTGGACATGTTACATATCTTTACAACACCATCCCTGGACATGTTACATGTCTTTACAACACCATCCCTGGACATGTTACATGTCTCTACAACACCATCCCTGGACATGTTACATGTCTTTACAACACCATCCCTGGACATGTTACATGTAAGGACAACACCATCCCTGGACATGTTACATGTCTTTACAACACCATCCCTGGACATGTTACATGTAAGGACAACACCATCCCTGGACATGTTACATGTCTTTACAACACCATCCCTGGACATGTTACATGTAAGGACAACACCATCCCTGGACATGTTACATGTAAGGACAACACCATCCCTGGACATGTTACATGTAAGGACAACACCATCCCTGGACATGTTACATGTCTCTACAACACCATCCCTGGACATGTTACATGTCTCTACAACACCATCCCTGGACATGTTACATGTCTTTACAACACCATCCCTGGACATGTTACATGTCTTTACAACACCATCCCTGGACATGTTACATGTCTCTACAACACCATCCCTGGACATGTTATATGTCTCTACAACACCATCCCTGGACATGTTACATGTCTCTACAACACCATCCCTGGACATGTTACATGTCTCTACAACACCATCCCTGGACATGTTACATGTCTTTACAACACCATCCCTGGACATGTTACATGTCTTTACAACACCATCCCTGGACATGTTACATGTCTTTACAACACCATCCCTGGACATGTTACATGTCTATACAACACCATCCCTGGACATGTTACATGTCTTTACAAACACCATCCCTGGACATGGTACATGTCTCTACAACACCATCCCTGGACATGTTACATGTCTATACAACACCATCCCTGGACATGTTACATGTCTATACAACACCATCCCTGGACATGTTACATGTCTTTACAACACCATCCCTGGACATGTTACATATCTTTACAACACCATCCCTGGACATGTTACATGTCTTTACAACACCATCCCTGGACATGTTACATGTCTCTACAACACCATCCCTGGACATGTTACATGTCTTTACAACACCATCCCTGGACATGTTACATGTAAGGACAACACCATCCCTGGACATGTTACATGTCTTTACAACACCATCCCTGGACATGTTACATGTAAGGACAACACCATCCCTGGACATGTTACATGTCTTTACAACACCATCCCTGGACATGTTACATGTAAGGACAACACCATCCCTGGACATGTTACATGTAAGGACAACACCATCCCTGGACATGTTACATGTCTCTACAACACCATCCCTGGACATGTTACATGTCTCTACAACACCATCCCTGGACATGTTACATGTCTTTACAACACCATCCCTGGACATGTTACATGTCTTTACAACACCATCCCTGGACATGTTACATGTCTCTACAACACCATCCCTGGACATGTTACATGTCTCTACAACACCATCCCTGGACATGTTACATGTCTCTACAACACCATCCCTGGACATGTTACATGCCTCTACAACACCATCCCTGGACATGTTACATGTCTATACAACACCATCCCTGGACATGTTACATGTCTATACAACACCATCCCTGGACATGTTACATGTCTTTACAACACCATCCCTGGACATGTTACATGTCTTTACAACACCATCCCTGGACATGTTACATGTCTTTACAACACCATCCCTGGACATGTTACATGTCTATACAACACCATCCCTGGACATGTTACATGTCTATACAACACCATCCCTGGACATGTTACATGCCTCTACAACACCATCCCTGGACATGTTACATGTCTCTACAACACCATCCCTGGACATGTTACATGTCTCTACAACACCATCCCTGGACATGTTACATCCTTTTGAACAAACTCCTTCAAAGTGATATTTAGCCACTCCGAATTTTCATTATTATTGAAAAGAGGAAATCCAAAGGTAATTGGTGACACTGGTGAGTCACGGAACATTGATAGTGGAATATAAAGTCAAAGGTTTTAGTCATTTCCCCCCCATTTTTAAAATAATTAACTTCTCCAGATGTCTCTCATTATTATGCATCACGCTCTACTTCTGATTGGCTCCAGGGGCGCAGTACTGCACCTATGTGACAATAAAACATACTGTATGTAGTATATTTAAGCAATAAGGCACCAGGGGGGTGTGGTATATTGGCCATATACCACAAACCCCCAAGGTGCCTTATTGCTATTATAAACTGCTTACCAACGTAATTAGAACAGTAAAATTACATGTTTTGTCATACCCGTGGTATACGGTCTGATATACCATGGCTGTCAGCCAATCAGCATTCAGAGCTCGAACCACCCAGGTAATAAACACTGACATTAACCCAAACATTAAGAACACCTTCCTAATATTGAGTAGTTCAGTTCTCGACACGAACCGGTGCACCTGGCACCTGCTACCAAACCCCGTTCAAAGGCACTTCAGTCTTTGTCTTGCCCCATTCACCCTCTGAATGACACACACACACAATCCATGTCTCAATTGTCTCAAGGCTTAAAAATCCTTCTTTAACCTGTCTCCCCCTCTTCATGGATAGTCTATGTCACGGAAAGAGCAGGTGTTCATAATGTTTTTTACACTCAGTGTATATGTAAATTAATCTGCAGAAATTCTGAATCCCTCAAAAAAAAAATTACTGTGTCACTGGTTTCATTTAAAGTTTTAATGATGTTACGCTCAGTAAATCAATGGTTTCCATATGGGATTCAGTAATGTTGCACAACCCAGTAGACTTGCTACATCTGTGCATTAGCTGCTTTCAGAGATGTGGTGAACACGTGAAGTACAATACAATTTAAATTCATATACAAGGGTTTCAATAAAAGACAATCATCATATCGACTTCTTTTCAAGACACGAAAAACAACACAATAGAATATACTGAGGGTGTCATTGATGTTTAGCTCAGAGATCTTTTTTTTTTACATACAGTAGGTGATCCACTTCATGGGAAAAGGCCAAGACCGGCAAGGATATCTCACATCGTGTGAGATCATTGTCTATCTACTCCACTCCCAGCAATTATTAACCCACATTAGAATTAAGGTTACATTACGACAAGCCACACTTACTGTTAAGACACCGCTAAAGGTCTGATCTGACTTGTGGAAATGTGTGGGACTTACAAGCCAGAGTTTCAGGAGAGGGGTGCTGTGGTCGGGGTCAGGCCTAACTGTACACTTCAGGCCTGGTTTGAGTGGGCAGCTGGGGAACCAGTATGTGTCAGCGTCACACCTCAGCCCCACACATGTTCCAGTGCAGGCAGATGATTAAATCTGTACTGTAGCACAGGATTAATAGAGTTGGCTGTTGGCGAGGGAAAGTTAATGTCATTTCAGACTGAACTGTTTCTTCTCACGAAAACAATGAGAGTGGGCACCACAGGGTAAACACTGTTCACTGTTATACATTTCAGAGACCAGCACTGTTGTTCTTGGCCAAACAACGGCTACAGTTACTGTGTTGCTATGTCTAAACTCACTGATAGTTTCTACATATTACATACAGGTTGACAATCGGACTACCACAACCCTCATTGATTTCCTAATAAACCATGTGACACTCTAAATACAGATGCAGTATGTACTGTATGCACGGTAATTTGCATCTTATAGAATACATCGAATTTGGAAAGTTCTGTCTGTGTCAGTATTCTAGAGCTTTCTGTTTTTATTCTTTGTGGGCGGGGTCAACTAAGACAAGTAGTCAAGCACCGCCCACTTCTTCCTGATCACACAGAACCATGGCATCCTGTAAACAACATCTTAATGTCAACGATATGTAGGCCACATTATCTAAGGATTTAAGACTTTTATCTCAGTGTGAAACTGCGATTGATCTTGAAAACACACATGGGGTGCGAGGTTGTTCAGAGTGAGGAAGGAGGAATCATAACTATAGGCCACACATGGCAATGCCATTTAGTCCAAACACACACACACACACACACGCACGCACACACACAAACACGCATGCACGCACACACGCACGCACGCACGCACACACACACACACACACACACACACAGATGCTGTGTGCATGTTACTGTCACAGGAGGTTGGTGGCACCTTAATTGGTTAATGACTGGAGCAGAAAGAGTGGAATGGAATCAAATACATCAAACACATTGTTTCCATGGTTTCCAGGTGTTTGATGCCATTCCATTTGCACCGTTCCAGACATTTTTTATGAGCCGTCCTCCCCTCAGCAGCCTCCTGTGGTTACTGTATACAGAAACACAATATTTACAGTTGGTCTATTCCTGTCGTTTATATGAGGAATCGTTCAAGTTAAACCACAACTTGTTTTGCCCTGAGCCGTGTCACTTCCCTTGTGTTTTTCCCCATGCAGTGCACGGTACACACAGGAAGTATCGCAGCAGAAGAGTCCCTGTCACAGTTTCCACACTCTTCAGAAAACCACAGGGGGCTAAATTTGTCAGCCAACCACACCAATAACAGGATGATAGGGTCTCAAAATACAGTATCTATTATTCAATGCTCTTTCAGATATATTTACAGAACTGCTTTGATCATGTACTTGGTTACCCTTTGGTATGTGTTTCTGTATACTGTGACATAGGATAGTAGAGGCCCTGCAGTCATGCATAGCATACACGCACGCACGCATGCACACACACACACACACCCATGCCTGCATTTCCACTTCGCCTATTCTGATAACATCTGTCTAGATCTTAAAAAATGTGAACTACGGCCATATTACAAACGACTAAAGTATTTTCTGTTGTAAGAAAACACACACAAAAAAAGGAATACAGCCTTTATTTCTCAGCTTTGATGTGAATTCTTTGTGTCATGTGAAGTGGGGGGAGGGGGGAGTGGGGGGGAGGGGGAGGGGGGGGTTGAGGAATAGAACAACTTTCAGACTAGACAGACAAGTCTAGGAGCTGGGCAAGATGAACGGTTTGCATGCCAGGAATTACTGGACCAAATGCTACCTAGAATGAGCGCACACACATGCACACACACACACGCACACTCTATTCTTTCACTCTCCCAGAATCCTTTTCTTTTATCTCTCTGAGTTCCTATTATAACTGACATATACACTGCTCAAAAAAATAAAGGGAACACTTAAACAACACAATGTAACTCCAAGTCAATCACACTTCTGTGAAATCAAACTGTCCACTTAGGAAGCAACACTGATTGACAATAAATTTCACATGCTGTTGTGCAAATGGAATAGACAACAGGTGGAAATTATAGGCAATTAGCAAGACACCCCCAATAAAGGAGTGGTTCTGCAGGTGGTGACCACAAATGTGGGTTGTAGAGACGGACTCTACAACCCACATAAGTGGCTCAGGTAGTGCAGCTCATCCAGGATGGCACATCAATGCGAGCTGTGGCAAGAAGGTTTGTTGTGTCTGTCAGCGTAGTGTCCAGAGCATGGAGGTGCTACCAGGAGACAGGCCAGTACATCAGGAGACGTGGAGGAGGCCGTAGGAGGGCAACAACCCAGCAGCAGGACCGCAGGACCGCTACCTCCAGCAAAATGACCTCCAGCAGGCCACAAATGTGCATGTGTCTGTTCAAACGGTCAGAAACAGACTCCATGAGGGTGGTATGAGGGCCCGACGTCCACAGGTGAGGGTTGTGCTTACAGCCCAACACCGTGCAGGATGTTTGGCATTTGTCAGAGAACACCAAGATTGGTAAATATGCTACTGGCGCCCTGTGCTCTTCACAGATGAAAGCAGGTTCACACTGAGCACATGTGACAGACGTGACAGAGTCTGGAGACGCCATGGAGAACGTTCTGCTGCCTGAAACATCCACCAGCATGACCGGTTTGGCGGTGGGTCATTCATGGTGTGGGGTGGCATTTCTTTGGGGGGCCGCACAGCCCTCCATGTGCTCGTAGCCTGACTGCCATTAGGTACCGAGATGAGATCCTAAGACCCCTTGTGAGACCATACGCTGGTGCGGTTGGCCCTGGGTTCCTCCTAATGCAAGACAATGCTAGACCTCATGTGGCTGGAGTGTGTCAGCAGTTCCTGCAAGAGGGAGGCATTGATGCTATGTACTGGCCCGCCTGTTCCTCAGACCTGAATCCAATTGAGCACATCTGGGACATCATGTCTCGCTCCATCCACCAACGCCACGTTGCACCACAGACTGTCCAGGAGTTGGCGGATGCTTTAGTCCAGGTCTGGGAGGAGATCGCTCAGGAGACCATCCGCCACCTCATCAGAAGCATGCCCAGGCGTTGTAGGGAGGTCATACAGGCACGTGGAATCCACACACACTACTGAGCCTCATTTTGACTTGTTTTAAGGACATTACATCAAAGTTGGATCAGCCTGTAGTGTGGTTTTCCACTTTAATTTTGAGTGTGACTCCAAATCCAGACCTCCATGGGTTGATACATTTGATTTCCATTGATCATTTTTGTGTGATTTTGTTGTCAGCACATTCAACTATGTAAAGAAAAAAGTATTTAATAAGAATATTTCATTCATTCAGATCTAGGATGTGTTATTTTAGTGTTCCCTTTATTTTTTTGAGCAGTGTATATATATAGACCCAGTGACCGACACAGAGCTGGCCCTCAGTAGTAAAGCCTGTTATAACTAACATATATATATATATATATATATGTATATAGACCCATGACCGATACAGAGCTGGCCCTCAGTAGTAAAGCCTGTTAAAAGGAAAAGGGAAGAATGGAGAGGCTGATGGAGAGGCTAGAAAGAGTTATATCCTTCTACGTCTGAATAGGGGTCTGTGAAAACAGCCAATTGTAGCTGGGAACTGTTGTTGACTGCCTCACCCCTTCTGTGGGCTCCTTAGCATTCCTCACCACTTCTGTGGGCTCATTAGCCTTCCTCACCACTGCTGTGGGCTCCTTAGCCTTCCTCACCACTTCTGTGGGCTCTTTAGCCTTCCTCACCACTGCTGTGGGCTCCTTAGCCTTCCTCACCACTTCTGTGGGCTCCTTAGCCTTCCTCGCCACTTCTGTGGGATCATTAGCCTTCCTCCGATGTGGAACGATCCACTGGGCTCTCAACTGGGCCTGACACACATGAGCACTGTAAAACTCAGACAGCTGAGCGATCACCAACTTATTAACTAACCTTATAGCTATTCGGGTGGCGGCAGGTTAGCGTAGTGGTTAGAGCGTTGGACTAGTAACCCACTGTTCCTAGATATAAAGTAAAAAATAAAAAATAAAAAAATACATTCTAAAGTCAGAACACAGACGTCCTTTGATACAAGGGCATTGCTAAGAATAATAACACCAATTGAAATAGGATACAGATAAATATGAATGGGAGTATGCAGACACTCCCACGATATCAATAGAAACCAAGGAGATAGTGTGACAACACGCTGGCCTCATAATAAATAAATAACTATGTGAAGTAGTACCACTGTGCAGTAGACTAGTCTTTACATCTAGATTCAGAGTAGTGTTATGTTGACCATCAATCAGTCCTGGCCTAGAGGGGAACTGCTGTACAGTAGAGAGGCCCGACTGACCGCATGCCAATGGCTAACTTACTGATATACAGTAAGCCCTGGTCTGTGTGATTCACTGAGGACCGTGCACGGGCAGCTCATCTACATTATGGCCCTCTTGGAAGAGCTCCAGTACGCTGTCCCTCTCTAGCAAATCACACGGTCTTTACTAGGCCTGTTTAATGACAAACAATGGAGAGTTATTTCCTTATTGATGTGAATAGCACTTATCCAGTCAGACATCCTCTGAATAGGACCAGTGATAATCAGGAGTGATAATCAGGCTCCCTTTGTCACAAGGCTTTTCTGATCTTAACTTTGTGAGTAATATGTGAATTTACATTTTGACTTTTTGGTTTCACTCTGTGTGTTCTTTCCTAGAAATAGATAAATCATTGACAACTCAGTATGAAGAAAGAAAGAACACAATAGGTACAATTGTCCATCCAAGGGCATGTTGGTCCATAATTAATAAAAATCAACATAAAGCTCAAATGTATTAAGTGGAAGTCTATACATCTGATTCTCTTACAGCACAGCAACCACTCCTTCTAGTCCAATAAGTGTCTGTTTGTTTCCTGGAATAGTCATTACATTAAGTTCAAAAAGACGACAAAAGACAAGGCAGAAAGATCACTCGATCAGTATTGGGAGATTACATCTGTTGAGAACTATAACACTCGAGATGTGTAATGTGAAAGCTCAGTTGTGGGTGATAGAACGAAAGGGAAAAGGCTGTGCTCATACATTTGACTCTGGTCTGGTATTCCGCTGTGACAACACGGAGAGCAGGAAACATCATCACTTCCTGTTTTGTGAACTCTGGTACAATGTAAAACGTTAAGACGAAATGTGATGCAGATTATCTCAGATGGAACCCCCCCCCCCCCCCGCTGCCCCATTAGACTGTACCTTGTCACGTCTATTCTCTTTGTAGCAATGCTCCATAATGACCAATAATGTGTCATGTTTGCAATTATCCTTAATGATCATCATTGTGCAGGGAACTTATTTATGAGGCCTTATTTATGATGAGTTCAAAATAGATTTCTATTAAGAAAAATACCCTGATCATATGACGTGGATACCATGGAGACTGGTAATGCTCCCTACTATGGTAACCATTTGAAGTGATTATATAGGCCTGCAGAGTTCTCTCTAAGGACTTCGAAAGCCAAGTTAACAAACAGATCACCGACCATTTTGAATACCACCGTACCTTCTCCGCTATGCAATCTGGTTTCCGAGCTGGTCATGGGTGGACCTCAGCCACGCTCAAGATCCTAAACAAGATCATAACCACCATTGATAAAAGACAATACTATGCAGTCGCATTCATCGACCTGACAAGGCTTTCGACTCTGTCAATCATCACATTCTTATCGGCAGACTCAACGGCCTTGATTTCTCAAATGACTGCCTCGCCTGGTTCACCAACTACTTATCAGACAGAGTTCAGTGTGTCAAATCGGAGGGCCTGTTGTCCGGACCTCTGGCAGTGTCTATGGGGGTGCCACAGGGTTCAATTCTCGGGCCGACTCTTCTCTCTGTATACACCAATGATGTCGCTCTTGCTGCTGGTTGATTCTCTGATCCACCTCTATGCAGACGACACCATTCTGTATACCTCTGGCCCTTCTTTGGACACTGTGTTAACAAACCTCCAGATGAGCTTCAATGCCATACAACTCTCCTTCCGTGGCCTCCAACTGCTCTTAAATGCAAGTAAAATTAAATGCATGCTTTTCAACCGATCGCTGCCTGCACCTACCCACCCGTCCAGCATCATTACTCTGGATGGATCTGACTTAGAATATGTGGACAACTACAAATATCTAGGTGTCTGGTTAGACTGTAAACTCTTGTTCCAGACTCACATTAAGCATCTCCAATCCAAAAGTAAATCTAGAATTGGCTTCCTATTTCGCAACAAAGCATCCTTCACAAATGCTGCCAAACATACCCTTGTAAAACTGACCATCCTACTGATCCTTGACTTCGGCAATGTCATTTACAAAATAGCCTCCAACTCTCTACTCAGCAAATTGGATGCAGTCTATCACAGTGCCATCCGTTCTGTCAACAAAGCCCCATATACTAGCCACCACTGCGACCTGTATGCTCTCGTTGGCTGGCCCTCGCTTCATATTTGTTGCCAAAGCCACTGGCTCCAGGTCATCTATAAGTCTTTGCTAGGTAAAGCCCCGCCTTATCTCAGCTCACTGGTCACCATAGCAGCACCCACTCATAGCACACGCTACAGCAAGTATATTTCACTGGTCACCCCCAAAGCCTTTTCCTCCTTTGGCTGCCTTTCCTTCCAGTTCTCTGCTGCCAATGACTGGAACAAATTGCAAAAATCCCTGAAGCCAGAGACTCATATCTCCCTCACTAACTTTAAGCATCAGCTGTCAGAGCAGCTCACAGGTCATTTTACCTGTACATAGCCCATCTGTAAATAGCCCATCCAACTACCTCATCCCCATATTGTTATTTAAAAAGTGCTCATTTGCACTCCAGTATTTTTACTTGCACATTCATCTTCTGCACATCTATCACTCCAGTGTTTAATTGCTAAATTGTAATTACTTCGCCACTACGGCCTATGTATTGCCTTACCTCCCTAATCTTACCTCATTTGTACACACTGTATGTATATTTTTTCTATTGTGTTATTGACTGTACACTTGTTTATTCCATGTGTTGTTTGTGTCGCACTGCTTTGCTTTATCTTGGCCAGGTCACAGTTGTAAATGAGACCTTGTTCTCAGCTAGTCTACCTGGTTAAATAAAGGTGTTCTCAGCTAGTCTACCTGGTTAAATAAAGGTGTTCTCAGCTAGTCTACCTGGTTAAATAAAGGTGTTCTCAGCTAGTCTACCTGGTTAAATAAAGGTGTTCTCAGCTAGTCTACCTGGTTAAATAAAGGTGTTCTCAGCTAGTCTACCTGGTTAAATAAAGGTGTTCTCAGCTAGTCTACCTGGTTAAATAAAGGTGTTCTCAGCTAGTCTACCTGGTTAAATAAAGGTGTTCTCAGCTAGTCTACCTGGTGAAATAAAGGTGTTCTCAGCTAGTCTACCTGGTGAAATAAAGGTGTTCTCAGCTAGTCTACCTGGTTAAATAAAGGTGTTCTCAGCTAGTCTACCTGGTTAAATAAAGGTGTTCTCAGCTAGTCTACCTGGTTAAATAAAGGTGTTCTCAGCTAGTCTACCTGGTTAAATAAAGGTGTTCTCAGCTAGTCTACCTGGTTAAATAAAGGTGTTCTCAGCTAGTCTACCTGGTTAAATAAAGGTGTTCTCAGCTAGTCTACCTGGTTAAATAAAGGTGTTCTCAGCTAGTCTACCTGGTTAAATAAAGGTGTTCTCAACTAGTCTACCTGGTTAAATAAAGGTGTTCTCAGCTAGTCTACCTGGTGAAATAAAGGTGTTCTCAGCTAGTCTACCTGGTGAAATAAAGGTGTTCTCAGCTAGTCTACCTGGTTAAATAAAGGTGTTCTCAGTTAGTCTACCTGGTTAAATAAAGGTGTTCTCAGCTAGTCTACCTGGTTAAATAAAGGTGTTCTCAGCTAGTCTACCTGGTTAAATAAAGGTGTTCTCAGCTAGTCTACCTGGTTAAATAAAGGTGTTCTCAGCTAGTCTACCTGGTTAAATAAAGGTGTTCTCAGCTAGTCTACCTGGTTAAATAAAGGTGTTCTCAGCTAGTCTACCTGGTTAAATAAAGGTGTTCTCAGCTAGTCTACCTGGTTAAATAAAGGTGTTCTCAGCTAGTCTACCTGGTTAAATAAAGGTGTTCTCAGCTAGCCTATCTGGTTAAATAAAGGTGTTCTCAGCTAGTCTACCTGGTTAAATAAAGGTGTTCTCAGCTAGTCTACCTGGTTAAATAAAGGTGTTCTCAGCTAGTCTACCTGGTTAAATAAAGGTGTTCTCAGCTAGTCTACCTGGTTAAATAAAGGTGTTCTCAGCTAGTCTACCTGGTTAAATAAAGGTGTTCTCAGCTAGTCTACCTGGTTAAATAAAGGTGAAATAAAAATACAATAAAAAACTTGCTCAGTGAATCGACCTCAGTGCATTTTTAATATAGTACGGTGTCTGCCAACATGGTGACATCCTGTAGCTGAGCCAATGCAAACACACTAGACACTTGACTAGTCTGACTGATGTTCATGTGTTTTACGTAGAGCTGCAGAAGATGGGAGAGCCGAGAGTGAGCCTCTCCTCTCTCTCTTATCTGCTGCACTTTATGGGCCGTTGCCATGGGGACACAATGATGCTAAGGAGAGGGGATGGGAAGGGTTTCCCACCTCCGCCCAAACCAATAGAGGAAAATACCACAACAATTTACTGGTCTTAAGCAATGATGTACCACCCCTATATGCATTTTCCACTTGCATCTTCCCTGACTCCCGTCTCTTATCTGAAATACTGGCCTGCATGTTTTAACTTCACATTATATCAAATCAAAGTTTATTGGTTGCATACACAGTTTTACAGATGTTAGGTGCAGCAAAATGGTTATGTTTTTAGCTCCAACATTGCAGGAATATCTAGCAATACAATACCAATGCACACATAATCTAAAAGTTACAAAAAAGAACAAGAAATTAAGACATATCAGAATTAGCCATATCAGAGTTCGGGAATATACATAAATATATATGAATGTGAATGGTGTGTATTGACCAATGATGTATATAAACCCTGGATTGCTGATGCTATGTATTGCTCATTAAGAGGCTTTGAAGCCAACGGTCGGCCATATTGGTACTCCCCAGTAGAAGCAGTGCTCCATAGGTATGAATGGAATTCTACAGTAAGGCTCTCCAGAGGGTAGTGAGGTCTGCACAACGCATCACCGGGGGCAAACTACCTGCCCTCCAGGACACCTACACCACCCGATGTCACAGGAAGGCCATAAAGATCATCAAGGACAACAACCACCCAAGCCACTGCCTGTTCACCCCGCTATCATCCAGAAGGCGAGGTCAGTACAGGTGCATCAAAGCTGGGACCGAGAGACTGAAAAACAGCTTCTATCTCAAGGCCATCAGACTGTTAAACAGCCACCACTAACATTGAGTGGCTGCTGCCAACACACTGACTCAACTCAACCACTTTAATAATGGGAATTGATGGGAAATGATGTAAAATATATGACTAGCCACTTTAAACAATGCTACCTAATATCATGTTTACATACCCTACATTATTCATCTCATATGTATATGTATATACTGTACTCTATATCATCTACTGCATCTTTATGTAATACATGTATCACTAGCCACTTTAACTATGACACTTTGTTTACATACTCATCTCATATGTATATACTGCACTCAATACCATCTACTGTATCTTGCCTATGCCGCTCTGTACCATCACTCATTCATATATCTTTATGTACATATTCTTTATCCCCTTACACTTGTGTCTATAAGGTAGTAGTTTTGGAATTGTTAGCTAGATTACTTGTTGGTTATTACTGCATTGTCGGAACTAGAAGCACAAGCATTTCGCTACACTCGCACTAACATCTGCTAACCATGTGTATGTGACAAATAAAATTTGATTTGATTTGATTTGATAAATGTTTCAAGGACAAAATTCCATGTATTTAAAGCTGCAATATGTAACTTTTTGGGCGACTCAACCAAATTCACATAGAAATGTGTGTTATAGATCTGTCATTCTCATTGAAAGCAAGTCTAATAAGTGGTAGATTGGTTCTACTGTACGTGTGCCATTTCTATGCTTCCCATTCCCATTTTTGTATTGTGGCTTTTACTTTTGGTTTTGCACACCAGCTTCAAACAGCTGAAAATACTATATTTTTGGTTTATTGAAAATATATTTAGATGGTACAATGATTCTATACACTATACTATACCATACATAAACTGAAATTAGGCAAACTATTCACATTTTTGCAGCCAGGAAACGGTGGAGTGATTGGCTATAACCAATAGTGCAAAAAAGGTTATGTTTTCACCTTCTAGACGTTGAACAGGGTATGGCTCGGATGGCTGAAGTCCTTGATGATCTTCTTGGCCTTTCTGTGACACTGAGTGCTGTAGATGTCCTGGAGGGAACTTAATAGATGATTACTGTTCAGAAAAGTATCAGAAAACCTATTGCATCGGCAAAATGCTGTACATTTACTCACATACAAAGGATTCGGAAAGTATTTAGACCCCTTGACTTTTTCCACATTTTGTTACATTACAGCCCTATTCGAAAATGAATAAAATAAAATAAAATTCTCATCAATTTACACAAATTTAGATTTTTTTGCAAATGTATTACAAATAAAAAACAGAAATACCTTATTTACATAAGTATTCAGACCCTTTGCTATTCTATTAGACTTAAGCTCAGGTGCATCCTTTTTCCATTGATCACCCTTGAGATGTTTCTATAACTTGATCACCTGTTGTAAATTCAAATGATTGGACATGATTTGGAAAGGCACACACCTGTCTATAAGGTCCCCCACAGTTGACAGTGCATGTCAGAGCAAAAACCAAGTCATGAGGTCGAAGGAATTGTTTGTCAAGAGCTCCAAGACAGGATTGTGTCGAGACACAGATCTAGGGAAGGGTACCAAAACAGTGGCCTCCATCATTCTTAACTGGAAGAACTACCAAGAAGACTTCCTAGAGCTGGCTGCCTGGCCAAACTGAGCAATCAGAGGACAAGGGCCTTGATTAGGGAGGTGACCAAGAACCCAATGGTCAATATGACAAAGCTCCCGAAGTCCTCTGTGGAGATGGGAGAACCTTCCAGAAGGACAACCATCTCTGCAGCACTCCACCTATCAGGCCTTTATGGTAGAGTGGCCAGACGGAAGCCACTCCTCAGTAAAAGGCACATGGCAGTCCGCTTGGAGTTTGCCAAAAGACACCTAAAGGACTCTCAGACCATGAGAAACAATATTCTCTGGTCTGATGAAAACAAGATTGAACTCTTTGGCCTGAATGCCAAGCGTCACATCTGGAAGAAACCTGGCACCATCCCTACGGTGAAGCATGGTGGTGGTAGCATCATGCTGTGGGGATGTTTTTCAGCAGCAGGGACTGGGAGACTAGTCAGGATCGAGGGGAAATATGAATGGAGCAAAGTACAGAGAGATCCCTGATGAAAACCTGCTCCAGAGTGCTCAGGACCTCAGACTGGGCAAAGGTTCACCTTTCATCAGGACAATGACCCTAAGCACACAGCCAAGACAACCCAGAAGTGGCTTCGGGACAAGTCTCTGAATGTCCTTGTGTGGCCCAGCCAGAGCCCGGACATGAGCCCGATCGAACATCTCTGGAGAGACCTGAAAATAGCTGTGCAGCGACGCTCTCCATCCAACCTGACAGAGCCTGAGAAGATCTGCAGAGAAGCATGGGAGAAACTTCCCAAATACAGGTGTGCCAACCTTGTAGGGTCATACCCAAGAAGACTTGAGGCTGTAATCACTGCCAAAGGTGCTTCAACAAAGTACTGAGGAAAGGGTCTGAATATTTATGTAAATGTTATATTTCCATTTTTTTTTTATTATACATTTGCAAAAATGTATAAAACCTGTTTTTGCTTTGTCATTATGAGGTATTGTGTGTAGATTGATGAGGGGGAAAAAACTATTTAATCCATTTTAGAACTCGCTGTATAGACTAATGGCAGGCAGGCTGGATAGACTAACGCTTGAGAGTGAATCCCTGGACTGGACCCGAGTCAGAAAGTAGGACAGATGACATAACAACCTTTGGGTTAGGGTTATTGTGCACAGCGCATTTGGGCGGAAGTGTCTAGGAACGAGATTAGTCACGTATCAGCCTACTGCAGAAACACTAACCTATTAGTCCAGCAGATATACCCAAATATATCCAAGATCATGCACTTCATGATAAAAGTATCAAACTTGGTACATTATTACTAGATACTTTAAGGAACATTTTAAAGATTGGAGGCAGTCTGGAAAACTTGGCAGTCAACCAGGGTGGCCATTTTAATAAAATGGCTGCCATTCTGATTTTCTTTTAGAAGAAAATAGGGTAAAATAATTCCAAACAAAATCAACAAAATTACTTTTTAATGTTATCTACCCACTAAATAAACCTTAATGGGGGTTCATATTGAGGTCATTTTGATGATAGTCCAGCTACTAAACCCCAAAAAATGGCATATCTTAAGAAGTATTTTTTGGCCATAGTGCTTCCAGAGGCAGTTTGGAACTCGGTAGCGGGTGATGCAACTGAGGGCAGAAGATTTTTACACACTAAATGCTTCAGCACTCGGTGGTCCCGTTCTCTGTGCGCTTGCGCGGTCTACCACTTTGTGGCTGAGCCTAGACGTTTCCACTTCACAATAACAGCACTTACAGTTGACTGGGACAGCTTTAGCAGGGCAGAAATTTGACGAACGGACTTGTTGGAAATGTGACATCATATGATGGTGCCACGTTGAAAGTAAATGAGTTCTTAAGTGAGTCCAGTCTACTGCCAATGTTTGTCTATGGAGATTGCATGGCTGTGTGTTTGATTTTATACACCTGTTTTAAACAACAACAGGTGTGGCTGAAATAGTAGAATCCGCTATTTTGAAGGGATGTCCACATACTTTTGTATATATACAGTAGTGTATAATATTCTGTTTTGTGTCAATTTTAAGAAATGTGACAGGAAACCTGTCCTGTACACTCTTAGAAAAAGGTTTCCAAAAGGGTTCTTCCGCTGTCCATTTTTGGTTCCAAGTAGAAACCTTGTGTGTTCTAGAAAAAAGTGTTCTAGATGGAACTCAAAAAGGGTTCTACCTGGACCCAAAAGGGTTCTACCTGGAACCAAAAAGGGTTCTTCAAAGGGTTCTCCTGTGGGGACAGCCGAAGAACACTTTTAGAAAAAAAATGTTCTTCTAAGTGTACACATCACTTTAGGTAAAATCCCATAGGAATGCATTACGTCAAGCAGAAAGACTGGTAACCCATGATAACAAAATGTTTTTATGATGAGACCTTTCAGCCTTCACAAGTAATGAAAAGTCTAAATAAAGATATTTAGCTATAGCGTCATTGCAGATTTAACCTATCAGTGCTGTAGTGTTATTTTTTGGGGTTCCAGAGAGCAAAATAGTTCATTTCATTTCTCAATCAATGTTTGCACTGTACCTACTGAATAATATAATTTTATATGCATAAAATGCAACATCCAAATGCAGTATCTGCATATGCCTACACATATTGACAAAGACATGTTTGTATTTTTAATACCCTAAAACACCAAATTAGGCCTACATAATTTCAAAATATGCCATCAAGCACTTTCAATTGAAATATTATAATTATTCTTGTTTTACAGATGAAACGTCAAAGCTGGATCTGAATGGCCAACCAAACCCAATTGATCTCACTCAGTTTCATGGGAATATGCATTTAAATCTGCTTGAGTGATAGTGGTGGCAGGGTAGCCTAGTGGTTAGAGCATTGGACTAGTAACCGGAAGGTTGCAAGTTCAAACCCCTGAGGTACAAATCTGTCATTCTGCCCCTGAACAAGGCAGTTAACCCACTGTTCCTAGGCTGTCATTGAAAATAAGAATTTGTTCTTAACTGACTTGCCTGGTTAAATAAAGGTAAAAAACATTGATCCTTGAGAAAAAAAACATGATGGGGTAATGGACAAAATCTGTGATGGCACTACAGCCAAAAGTACTTCTTTATGCATGCCCTAGCCATGTGAAATTTGGTGGGTCTATCACAAAGTCCACAGTTTGTTCGCGTAGCCACTGAAATATGGTCAAAAGAATCTCAATATGACCCCTATTAAGGTCTTAAGAGTACTTTATAATCAGAAGTACTGTCTATATCGTCTGTGGTGTTTATTTAGTGGGTATGTAACAGTTTAACTATCGTCCTGGGCTCGAACCAGGGACCCTCTGCACACACCGACAACAGTTACCCACGGAGCACCGTTACATATCACGCCACAAAAGCCACGGCCCTTGCAGAGCAATTGGAACAACTACTTCAGGTCTCAGAGCAAGTGACGTCACCGATTGAAACGCTATTAGCGCACACCACCGCTAACTAGCTAGCCATTTCATTTCGGTTATAGGTACACAACATTAAAAAGTCATTTTGATATTGTTTTAAATTATTTTACTCTATTTATCCTAATAGAAAGTCTGAATGGTGAACATTTTAATAAAATGGTTGACTGAAAGGCTTTCAAGACTGCACTCAATCCTTAAAATGTTCCTTAAGGTAGCAATTATTAGTGTACCAAGTTTGATACTTTTATCATAAAGTGCACGATTATTTCACCTATCCACTGGACTACAAGGGAAGACTTCTGCCAGACTCTAACTTCTTTCTCTTTTCATGCAGTCAAAAAACATTTGATGGCATTAGAAGAGATGTGACCGCTTTGTTTTGGCCTATTTTCCCATCGCAAACACAAAATCAAGGAAGTCTGCCAGGAACCTCTGACCCAGATAAACAGATTGAAATAGGGAGCATGCTCAGTTGAGACATCGCTGGTCGAAGGCTTTATTGCGCCCTCGGTTTGACTTCAGAGAACCGCCATAGAAAACAAAACAGAGGCAGAACAGAACAGATCTCTATCGGATCGATCACTGTTACTTGTGTTTAAAAAACAACAACATTTTACTCACATATTATCCTAAAGATTGCAGTAAAGTTATATTTGAGCTCTTCATAATTCTTCCAATGTTTGAGCTACAAACGCGGGACAACCCCCAGCACCACTTTCTCACCTAATCAGCATATTGCTCCCATGCAACAGTAGATAGTATCTAATAAATGGATAGTGCCGAGTAAGGGACTCTCGTGTATTGAACAAGAAAAACCCCTCTGCAATAGAGTAGGATTTGGCATCCAATAGCGTACATAAAGAAAGCTTATGCGATCACAGGTTTAGTGAAATACTGTACTGTATAATTAAATATTTTGTGCATCCTACAAATCTGCCATGAACAATTTAATGTAATACAATTTGATTTGGGGACAAAGTGCCCAAGAATAGAATAAGACACCTGATTTGCGCAAAACATCTTGCACCACCTTGTACATCTGACAATGCATATTTCATTGAGTGAGTCTTCCTAAAAATATATTGAGATTTTGTGGAAGGAAATGTTTCTGCGGCCATTTAAATAAATTGATACATTTTACTTCTTAAAGTTTAGATTAAATATCATTGACCTGTCACCGAGCCGCGTGAAATGTCTTTGTGTTGTGATCTATTGCATTACGCTGCTGCTACTCTCTGTTTATCATATATGCATAGTCACTTTACCAGTGACAGATAGCCCGGCTACCCGGGCTATCTGCATTGTGTCCCACCACCCGCCAACCCCTCTTTTACGCTACTGCTACGCTCTGTTCATCATATATGCATAGTCACTTTAACCATGTCTACGTGTACATACTACCTCAATCAGCCTGACTAACCGGTGTCTGTATGTAGCCTCGCTACTGTTATAGCCTCGCTACTGTATGTAGCCTGTCTTTTTACTGTTGTTTTATTTCTTTACCTACCTATTGTATACCTAATACATTTTTTGCACTATTGGTTAGATCCTGTAAGTAAGCATTTCACTGTAAGGTGACCTGTTGTATTCAGCGCACATGACAAATAAACTTTGATTTGATTACAACAATTATTTATTTTTAAAAGTAGCCTATTTACAATAATTCTCACTAGCATAGTTTTAATGGCCCCTTGGAATGTATGTGCATCAAATTCCACTCAACTATTCGCGACATTGACTGTATGTTTGTTTATTCCATGTGTAACTCTGTGTTGTTGTTTGTGTCACACTGCTTTGCTTTATCTTGGCCAGGTCCCAGTTGTAAATGAGAACTTGTTCTCAACTAGCCTACCTGGTTAAATAAAGGTGAAATAAATAAACAAATAAAATCAGAATTGCTTTGGGTGCAGACATGAGTTATTTCCTCAAAACTTGCTGGATCTAAGCAGGTCTCGCACATTTATTGTCGAGCTCTGCTCAGTTTAATATTACCCCCCTCCCCG
This sequence comes from Oncorhynchus kisutch, assembly GCF_002021735.2. Lineage (NCBI taxonomy): Eukaryota > Metazoa > Chordata > Actinopteri > Salmoniformes > Salmonidae > Oncorhynchus > Oncorhynchus kisutch. The sequence goes on from NC_034201.2 coordinate 43,234,408, forward strand.
GGAAATTCCTAATAAGGACAAGGAAGTGGAAACCCACCGGAACTGATCCTTGTGAATGCAAGACCTTATATGGCATGTCGTGGCTGGGGTTTCCGGCAATGGCGGTGCGCTGCATAGATAGGACGTGTGCATTTACTCCGAAAACCACGGCAAAGCAGCAGCAACCTTCGTGTATTTCTAGATTTAAATTATTTTTGTTATAATATGCACCGTGTGAAATCTATGAATATTGCAGAATATGTTGATAAACAGTCTCCAGCTCTCCCCATTTACTCCGACAAGCCTTCGGTGTCCTCAACTGCTCTGTCTAAATATGGTCTTCCTCCTGTCCTTATTTGGACATCTACGTCACGGCAAGAGGCTTTATAAAGTGGTGGGAATCCTCAGCCTAGTGAAACAGCCCTCGGAGTTTAACAGAGCTCATGTCAGTACAGAGCAGGAAGCACCGTAGTACGTTAGCGAAATTATTCGTACCAAACACGTGAACTAAAAGCGAAAAAGTTCATCAAAAGGGAAAACACAACAACTACACATTTCTTTATTACAAATCGGGATAACTAGAAGAAAAAAAAACGTTTTAATTCCTACCGTTATGGGAATGAATGAACCACAAGATCGTTATTGAAGACTGGGAAGTTTTGCGAAATTGAATGCAGCAAAGTCTTGCAGATCTTACAGCATTGGATTCCTCAGACCATCCTCCTCAACAAGAGCAGCAGCAGCATATTCAGCTGGCTGGTAATCTCCTCTCACCTGAGACAAAAAGCTGCAGCGTCAGCTGCGTCTCCACCTCCTCTGTTTCTCCATACAGTCAGAGTACCGGTAGCACAGCACCATGGCTGCAGCCAAGACAGAGATGCTCCCCTCAGCCCTGCAGATCTCAGACCCACTGGGCTTCTCCTACTCTCCCATGGACAGCTACCCCAAGCTGGAGGAGATGATGTTGCTCCACTCAACAGGGACCCCCTTCCTGACTGCCTCTGCACCAGTCGGTGTAGGCTTTGGTACCGGGGAGCCAGGAGACTCATACAACCATCTGACTGGAGGTAAGGGCTGCTCCAACTCCTAACTCTTTATGGTTTTATACATCATACACACTCAGAAATATTACATGGCAATGCGCATAATCAATTAGGTTGCATTTCAGTTCTGACATAGCCTGCAGTCTATGCAAAAAACTATTATAGTGCTTAAAGCTATACTGGTATTTATTTTTTTGATGATTTAAATGATCTTGTAGTGTGTCAGCATTTGCTCCTAGTAACGTGATGTGGGGTATATTTTGTATGAGCCAGCAAGATTGTCCTGTGCTCACCCTCCCCAACAGCAGGGGGGGGGGGGGGGGTCTGCCATCTGTAGAAAATGTTATGTTTAACGCTCGCTGTTTGTTCTTTCAGATACATTGCATGATATCTCTATCGGCTGTGAGAAGTCTCTCATGGAGCAGACCTACTCAACCCCTCGCCTGCCTTCCGTCTCCTACACAGGGAGGTTCACCCTGGAGCCTGCAACCAGTTGCAGCAACAGCCTGTGGCCAGAGCCATTATATAGCCTGGTCAGTGGGCTAATGGGCATGTCCCAACCACCCACCTCAGCTGCCCCATGCTCCTCTGCTGCTCCGGTCAGCTCCTCCTCCCACACCGTGAGCTGGCCCATCCAAATCGGCGACACCAGCACCACCTACTGCAGCGTCAGCCCTGACCTCTTCCCTGACTCCAACCAGTCCTTTCCCAGCCCCTCAAACAGCTCAGTCCAGTACCCACCACCCGCCTACCCCAGCAGCAAGACATGCTCCCCCAACATGTCTCTGCCCATGATACCAGACTATCTATTTCCTCAGCAGCAGGGTGAGATCAGCTTGCTGCCCCCTGACCAGAAGCCTTTCCAGTGTCAGAGCATCCAGCAGCAGCTCTCCCTCACGCCCCTCTCCACCATCAAGGCTTTCGCCACACAGACTGGTTCTCAGGACCTGAAGGGCTCCTACCAGTCTCAGCTGGTGAAGCCTGGTTCTCAGGACCTGAAGGGCTCCTACCAGTCTCAGCTGGTGAAGCCCAGCCGCATGCGCAAGTACCCCAACCGCCAGTGCAAGACTCCGCCTCACGAGCGGCCCTACGCCTGCCCCGTGGAAACATGCGTCCGCCGATTCTCCCGTTCAGACGAGCTGACACGCCACATCCGCATCCACACAGGCCAGAAGCCCTTCCAGTGCCGCATTTGCATGCGCAACTTCAGCCGCAGTGACCACCTGACCACGCACATCCGCACGCACACGGGCGAGAAGCCCTTCCCCTGCGACATCTGCGGCCGCAAGTTTGCCCGCAGCGATGAACGAAAACGGCACACCAAGATCCACTTGAGGCAGAAGGACAAGAAGGTGGAGAAGGCAGGGTCCGCCCCCATGGCCATCCCTTCCCCAGTCTCAGGGTACTCCTCCCCCTCCACATCATACCCCTCTCCCAGCTCCTCATACCCCTCCCCAGTGCCGTCCACATACCCCTCCCCAGTGCCGTCCTCATACCCCTCCCCAGTGCCGTCCTCATACCCCTCCCCAGTGCCGTCCTCATACCCCTCCCCAGTGCCGTCCTCATACCCCTCCCCAGTGCCGTCCTCATACCCCTCCCCAGTGCCCTCCTGCTACTCCTCCCCGGTGCACAGCTCCTATGGCTCCCCATCAGTCAACACCATGTACTCCTCAGCCTCCAGTACATTTCAAACGCACGTATCCACCTCGTACGGTTCCCCCACAAACATTTACAGCTCCCCTGTGGGCACTCCTCAGTCAGACCTGCAGTCCACCCTCTCTCCAAAGAACATTGACATCTACTAAGACTTTCATATCTTTACTTATCATGTATTTCTGTTTGAAAAGAACAAGCAAACATCATTGTTACCTTTTCGAAGGCACTTTTTCTCCCCCTGTGTTCGTACAGCACTTAAAGATCATGAAACCTGACCGATCGCGACAGAGAATGGAAAGGGAACGGTTTCTCTCTTCAACTCAACCCCAGTACTTCAACGAGTCTTCTGATATGTAGAGAGCAAAGGATATTAGGATTTTGGTGGGACACTTTGATACTGATGGCCTGAAATTCAAAAAGACTGATATGCAGACCGCACCGTGTATCTGTGTCCTTTTTGACTTTGTAGATGATTGTTCTTTACATGGTATCATGGGAACTTGTTGGCACCATGTTTCTCTGAATACGTTTTCTCGTATGTAGTAACAATGGTGAAACCACGTTTTATTGGAGAAGTACTCGAGCATGTTTACTGTAAGACACATTTGTTTCTATTGCTTTGTATATTACCCATTGGTACTCTCTTCCCTGTTCCTTTTTCAACATGGATTCATGAAAAAAATAATTTTTAATTACATTTTTTTTGTGCCTTTTTGTGAAGCTCAGCAAACTAAACTCTGTGATTTGGATGCGTTGCATCTGAAGTAGCCTTAGAATGTGAAGTGTATTCTTCACGGATTGTAAGGGATGATTTGGAGGGAACCGAGGTCATAAGTGAAAAAATATATATTTTTATAATTGAAAGCGTAAATATGTACATATTCAGCAGTCAAAATGTTGTTACCTACTGAGTAGGCATGGGATTTTTGCATGTTATTTACATGCAGTTCATTATTTTGTGGTTATTTGTAATTGTAAAACCAAGTGACTGTTTTTGGTTTCTAAAGACATTGACTGCGCTTAACTGCCAAGGATATTGGTGTACATGATATCCTTAAAGAAAAGGGATATTAATAAAGTATCAATATATTATGATAAAATTGAGTTTATATTCAAATGTTCTATATCAATATTTGCCTAATTTTAGCAGAGATATACACTCAAATGAAACCTCCAAAAGCACACATTAATAGTATTTGTTGAAAAGAAAATAATGTAATTTAAACTGAGCAAAAGCACATTAGTCCAGAATATGGCATATTATGTCCAATACCACTAGATAATTTATAGAGCAGAAGCATGGTAGTGGTGGCCCTCTTCTCCTCCCTCGCTATCTGAGAGGAGTCCGACTGAGTGTTGTCGTGATGTGTGCTTCCCTGACGCTGGCTCTATCCCAAATGGCACCATATTCCCCAGGGCCCTGGTCAAAAGTAAGTAGTGTGATATACACAGTGCACAAAACATTAAGAACACCGGCTCTTTCCATGATAGACTGACCAGGTCAACCCAGGTGAAAGCTATGATCCCTTATTGATGTCACTTGTTAAATCCCCTTCAATGGGGTGTAGATGAAGGGGAGGAGACGGGTTAAAGAAGGATTTTTAAGCCTTGAGACCATTGAGACATGGATTGTGTCTGTGTGCCATTCAGAGGCTGAATGGGGAAAGACAAAAGATTTCCGTGCCTTTGAACAGAGTATGGTAGTAGGTGCCAGGTTCAACGCTGCTGGGAACTGCAACACTGCTTAGTTGAACCACCCAAAGGCCATCCAGACAACTTGACACAACTGTGGGAAGCATTGGAATCAACATGGGCCAGAATCCCTGGGGAACACTTTCAACACCTGACAAATTGAGGCTGTTCCGAGGTAAAAAGTTGGGGGTGTTCAACTCAATATTAGGAACGTGTTCCTAATGTTTTGTACAGTCAGTGTTTAAGGAAAAGGGTGCAATTAGGGGGACATCCGGTGTTGTAACAGGACAACAGTTTTAGGTCTCTTCCAAGCTTCTGTCAACTCTCACACACACTGTCAGCTCATAGATCCCATGTGGGATGTTGTTAGCCAATTACAGTGCCTTCACAATGTCTTCATACACCTTGACTTATTCCACATACAGCCTGAATTTAGATTTTTTTGTCACTGGCTTACACACGATACCCATAATGTCAAAGTGGAGTTATGTTTTTTTAGCAATGTTTACAAATGAATCAAATATGAAAAGCTGCAATGTCTTGAGTCATTAAGTATTCAACACCTTTGTTATGGAAAGCCTAAATAAGTTTAACAAGTCACAAGTTGCATGAACGAACTCTGTGTGAAACAATAGTGTTTAACGTGATTTTTGAACGTCTACCTCATCTCTGCACACCACACGTACAATTATCTGTAAGGTTCCTCGGTTGAGATTTTCACAAAAGAAGGGCACCTATTGGTATATTACATTATTTAACCAAGTCAGTTAAGAACACATTCTTATTTTACAATGACGGCCTACCGGGGAACAGTGGGTTAACTGCTTTGTTCAGGGGCAGAACGACAGATTTTTACCTTGTCAGCTCAGAGATTCAATCCAGCAACCTTTCGGTTACTGGACCAACACTCTAACCACTAGGCTACCTGCCACCCCAGGTTTAAAAAAAGAATACAAAATCAGACATTGAATATCTCTTTGATTATGGTGAAGTTATTAATTACACTTTGGATGGTGTATCAATACACCCAGTCACTACAAAGATGCAGGCGTCCTTCCTAACTCAGTTGCCAGAGAGGAAGGAAACCGCTCAGGGATTTCACCATGAAGCCAATGGTGACTTTAAAACAGTTACAGAGTTCAATGGCTGTGATAGGAGAAAACTGAGGATGGATCAACAACATGGTAGTTACTACACAATACAAATGACAGAGTGAAAAGAAGGAAGCCTGTACAGAATAAAAATATTTAAAAACATGCATCCTGTTTGCAACAAGGAACTAAAGTAATACTGCAAAACATGTGGCAAATAAACTTTTTGTCCTGAATACAAAGTGTTATGTTTGGGGCAAATCCAACACAACAAATTACTGAGTACCCCTCTTCATATTTTCAAGCATGGTGGTGGCTGCATCATGTTATAGGTATGCTTGTCAAAGGCAAAGAGTCTTTGACAAGAAATGGAATGGATCTAAGCACAGGCAAAAGCCTTATGGAAAGCGTTGTTCAGTCTGCTTTCCAGCAGACACCCTTGTTCAGTCTGCTTTCCAACAGATACGGTGAGACAAATTCACCTTTCAGCAGGACAATAATCTAAAACACAAGGCCAAATATACACTGGAGTTGCTTACCAGGATGACGGTGAATGTTCCTGAGTGGCCTAGTTTCAATTTTGACTTAAATCGGTTTGAAAATCTATAGGTAAGACTTGCAAATAGCTGTCTTGCAATGATCAACAACCAAGTTGAAAGAGCTTGAAGAATTTTAAAAAGAGACTTACCCAGAAAGCCTCACTGCTTTAATCACTGCCTGAGGTTATTCTAACATGTGTTGACTCAGCGGTGCGAATACTTATGCAAAAGAGATATTTATATATTTCATTTTCAATAAATTTGCTAAACTGTATTAAAACGTGTTCACTTGATCATTATATAGGTATTGTGTGTAGATGGGTGACGAACAAATCAATTTTCTCCATTTTGAATTCGGGCTGTAACACAACAACAAAATGTGGAATAAGTCAAGGGGTCTGAATAGCTTCTGAAGACACTGTATAAGTGTTGCTAGTGTTCTATTAAGGATGCCTTCAATAACGCTTTGTTACTGTCGAATCCCTTCACCATTAAGGATTGTAGACAAACCTTTTGTCACCAAGGTTTTAAAGGAGCAATGGTGTAATCGAGAAAAACACATTTACGTCACAAAATAATGTAGCAGAACTGCTTATTCAAACGAACCCTAAAGCTTATAGGAGCTGACGGTAGAAATAACTTGCAATGTTTATTACAAGCTTGATACATTTTCAGTTATCACAGAGTAGAAAGAATAGACGCGATAGAATTACACAAGGATAGGTGACGTAGAGGACCAAATAAACCTGGACATTTCTTTTGATACCTTCCAAATGATCTAATATTACCCCCACAGTGCAGTGAAATATCTCTCTCAAACCAAATGTCAGATAAAACAGTGGATAACAACAGGCTATAACCAAGGCAACAAAATGTAAATGAGGTGTATTACTTCCAAGTTCATAAACTAACAGTAGCGTGAAGTTATAACGACCATGTGCTTTTGAAATAGATCCAAAAATACATTTCTGGTGTTTTCTTTCAGTCCTGCTTTCTATATCAGCACTATGGCCTCATTACAGGAGAAACTCTCCACTGGGCTCTACCCTGATTCCTCTCCATCAAGCCACTGTAGTGATGGGAACATATGGCATGGAGACTTGAATATGTTAATGTTAGATTCAACCTTTTTTTTTTATGTAGTCTATGTCAGAAACCATCCTATAATGTGACCAGACTAGGTAATGGATATCACAATGGTCTCGATAAGTTTCCAATCCATGAAATAATCTGCTTGGAATTTTACAACTGGAAAAGATGGAGGGTTTTACAGTAATTGATGATTTCATACTTTTCACTTGCTTATTGAATGAATGATTGTAGTAGATTTAGATCCCAGGAGCTAGAACACAGAGGGTCATTGTGGACATGGGACCATAGCCCTCTGTTGTAATAGGACGTGACATCGCATGGTGGGAAATATCTGCAATGATAAAACCACAAGGCTTGTCAAATCTTCCCAATAGCCACGGAGACTTGATCGAATGACTAACATCCGTGACAAATTGGTTTGGACAAGATTTTGTTTATGAGACAGTTTGTGTAAATAGGTCTGATATAAAGATCTGTCTTGGCAGATTTGTGAATTTCGTCACCACCACACACCCACTTGCAAATTCACAATTTTATATTTTATTCTATTAGCTTTCCCTTATTTTCAGGAATCAGTATTAGTTCATGTCGGAGAAAAAAAAGTGTTTATATTAAAGAGAAGAAGGGATACTCAAACTGTTCCACACCTCAAACCTCACTAGGCTTTTGCCATATATCCCGTCTGCAGTATTTGTCTGGATTCTAGAGCCGTTACATAAATGATTAAGAGGGTGAGGAGCCATGGAGGTCTTTCCACCCTCCTTTTGGCAGAGGAACAAGTGGGCCTCAAGGGCCTCTCAACCACAGACTCTCTGGTCCGACACTGACCTGCAGCCCCATTCAACTCACAACCAGACGCGGGGAGTATGCAGTGTGTGCCCTAACTCAAGGCATGGCACAGGCTTTGTCATGCTGGGAATTGCACAACCTATTAGAAACTCAGTTTTACAAGATTGTACTTTCAAATCAAAGCAAATCGTATTTGTCACGTACGCCGAATACAACAGGTGTGTAGATCTTACCGTGAAATGCTTACTTACAAGCCTTTAACCAACAATGCAGTTGAAGAAATAGAGTCAAAGAATATGTTTGCTAAATAAACTAAAGTAGAAAATTAAATAAAAAGTAGCGCAATAAGTTTACATAACAATAATGAGGCTATATACAGGGGGTACCGAGTCAATGTGCGGGGGTACAGGTTAGTAATGAGGCTATATACAGTAGGTACCGGTACCGAGTCAATGTGCGGGGGTACAGGTTAGTAATGAGGCTATATACAGGGGGTACCGAGTCAATGTGCAGGGGTACAGGTTAGTAATGAGGCTATATACAGGGGGTACCGAGTCAATGTGCGGGGGTACAGGTTAGTAATGAGGCTATATACAGGGGGTACCGAGTCAATGTGCGGGGGTACAGGTTAGTAATGAGGCTATATACAGGGGGTACCGAGTCAATGTGCGGGGGTACAGGTTAGTAATGAGGCTATATACAGGGGGTACCGAGTCAATGTGCGGGGGTACAGGTTAGTAATGAGGCTATATACAGGGGGTACCGAGTCAATGTGCGGGGGTACAGGTTAGTAATGAGGCTATATACAGGGGGTACCGAGTCAATGTGCGGGGGTACAGGTTAGTAATGAGGCTATATACAGGGGGTACCGAGTCAATGTGCGGGGGTACAGGTTCGTAATGAGGCTATATACAGTAGGTACCGGTACCGAGTCAATGTGCGGGGGTACAGGTTAGTAATGAGGCTATATACAGTAGGTACCGGTACCGAGTCAATGTGTTAAGTTCACCTGCATTAAAGTCCCCGGCCAATAGGAGCGCCGCTTCTGGATCAGCATATTCTTGTTTGCTTATGGTTTTATACAGCTCGTTGAGTGCGGTCTTAGTGCCAGCATTGGTTTGTGGCAGATAATAGATAAACGAATAATATAGACTGGAACTCTCTTGGTAGATAGTGTGGTCTACAGCTTATCATGAGGCCAGCCTCCCGGAGTCTTACTGTTGACATTGAGACTGGTGTTTTGCGGGTACTATTTAATGAAGCTGCCAGTTGAGGACTTGTGAGGCGTTTGTTTCTCAAACTAGACACTTTAATGTACTTGTCCTCTTGCTCAGTTGTGCACCGGGGCCTCCCACTCCTCTTTCTATTCTGGTTAGAGACAGTTTGCTCTGTTCTGTGAAGGGAGTAGTACACAGCATTGTACGAGATCTTCAGTTTTTTGGCAATTTCTTGCATGGAATAGCATTAATTTCTCAGAACAAGAATAGACTGACAAGTTTCATAATTAAATCTTTGTTTCTGGCCATTTTGAGCCTGTAATCGAGCCCACAAATGTTGATGCTCCAGATACTCAACTAGTCTAAAGAAGGTCAGTTTTATTGCTTCTTTAATCAGGACAATAGTTTTCAGCTGTGCTAACATAATTGCAAAAGGGTTTTTTAATGATTAATTAGCCTTTTAAAATGATAAACTTGGATTAGCTAACACAACGTGCCATTGGAACACAGGAGTGATGGTTGCTGATAATGGGCCTCTGTACGCCTATGTAGATATTCCATACAAAATCAGTCGTTTCCAGCTACAATAGTCATTTACAACATTAACAATGACTACACTGTATTTATGATCAATGTGCTGTTATTTTAATGGACAAAACTGTGCTTTTCTTTCAAAATCAAGGAAATGTCGAAGTGTCCCCAAACCTTTGAACGGTAGTGTAGTTGCTCTGTCCTCCTGATGCACAGAAAACCCAGCCAGCTCTATATTAACCATTTTGACGTTCAGCCATGACTCGGTGTAAGATTAGATAATACAGTTTGTAATGTCCCGTTTGTAGGATAGTCTTGGTTGTAGATAATCCAGTTTATTCTCCAATCATTGCGCGTTGGCCAATAGAACGGATGGTAGTGGCGATTTACTCACTCACCTACGAATCCTCACAAGGCACTCCGACCTCCGCCCCTCGTATCTCTCTATTTTCTTCACGTAAATGACAGGGATTTGGGCCTGGTCTCGGGGAAGCAGTATATCCTTCGCATCGGACTCATTAAAGAAGAAATCCTCATCCAGTTCGAGTTGAGTAATTTCTGTTCTGATGTCCAGAAGATCTTTTCGGTCATAAGAGACAGAAACTTTATGTACAAAACAAGTTACAAACAAATGCGGAAAAAAAAAAAAAAATAGCACAGTTGGTTAGGAGCCCGTAAAATGGCAGCCATCCCCTCCGGCGCCGGAGTGTGCGTGTTAACACTTAATGTTGTGCTCCTAAATATCAAACCTAGAACCCCTCTGTTTGTAGCAGTGGCTGTAGTTATCCAGATGCAGAGTACTCCTTTTACATGGATGGTTTAGTGAGGTCCTCGGATCGGCCCCGCTGAGGTCGGTCACGGCCCTGGCGGAGCGCAGAGAAGACGATCAAACTTGACTATCTAGAGGAAGTAAAAGTCAGAAAAAGACTAAACAGAAATCTAAGTCTTAGAATGGGGTAGTCTCTCTCCCTATGAACAACAGGTATCCCTGAACAACAGGTATCCCTGAACAACAGGTATCCCTGAGCAACAGGTATCCCTGAACAACAGGTATCCCTGAACAACAGGTATCCCTGAACAACAGGTATCCCTGAGCAACAGGTATCCCTGAACAATAGGTATCCCTGAACAACAAGTATCCCTGAGCAACAGGTATCCCTGAACAACAGGTATCCCTGAACAACAGGTATCCCTGAACAACAGGTATCCCTGAACAACAGGTATCCCTGAGCAACAGGTATCCCTGAACAACAGGTATCCCTCCAATCCCTGTCCATGTCTCTGGTGCATGCGGCAACAGGCCCAAAAGCAGGTCTATAGGGATGATATCAACGTTGGTGTCAGACACACAGAAAATAAAAACAATTGGGAAAACATTTTTGGACTGGACTCAATGGTGCTCCTTGATGTTGTAGAGCAGAATATGGGGTCTTATATACCTTAGGGTTGGTAGAGCATCCCCTCTGTCTGGCACCCAACAACTATCAAAGAGCTTGTTTGCTAAGATCGCTTTTCACACTCGACTAAATATTGTATTGTACGGTTTAGCAGCGTTGCAGGCGGTGGTGAACTTTCAAACACCATCACTGTGAGTCTTACAGTATGTTACATATTTTCCCTCATCTTTAAAAGATGGGAGGCTATTCTCTTGGGTCAGAAATATGGAATACATAGAGTATACTGTAAACTCTCTTTCATACGTTTCTGCTGTGTTATAGTGTAGTATAACCTTTAATAGACACAGCTATTAATTGACCTTTATTTTCTCTTATGCTTCTCTTCTCTGGGAATGTATACCGTGGGAGTTGAATATCATTCATTATTTGGGGTAATGAGTTCCGGCAAGTTTAATCAAGTTTAGTAAGCAACACATAGGTCATGCCTGATTAACAGTAGCATTCTCATAGAACTGGCACTCTAGGATAATTTATCAGGCACAACACTTACATGCCTAACGTCTCTTTCTGTATTATCTCAAATGATCCCTGTTACAAATATGAACCTCAGTAACTACAGTATATGATGGTCTGAATCACAGTAATGCTTCAGTTATAGAACTGTCCTAACTGTGATTTGCAATATAATTACTTGAGAATAATTGCATATTACACCGTGAGCCAATGTAAGCACTGTGTTCTGAAGAGTGTGGATCCTGCTGCTTTGAAATTAAGGCCTGTTCACATTTTTGTATAAGACTCTGCCAATTATGACATCGTGCATCACCAATTTGCAAGCTAAAAATCAGTGTGAGTGAGTATGGCTCTCTTTATGAATCTTTCGAAATATGTCACACAGGAGAAAAGCACAGATTTTCACACCGAATATTGGCAGTTATAACAAAAGCTATAAAAATGCATTTGACAGCAATTAAAGCTATGTTGTGGGAACGAGGAGTGGGTGGGCTGCAATGTACTGAACAAGTGCAAATGTCTGGCCTTCTCCCACTATCCATCTCACCTACAGCTGTCCCCATCTTGGTGAAATTTGACCAGGCTAATTTTAGACCCCAAAAAATGACAAAGTCTGCAAAGTTGGTTTCGCGCATAGTGATGTCACAAAGAAACGGTTACAGAATCATTGGACAGATGGGAACGTCCTCTCTCAAGAATATAAAAAGTGACCCATCTCAGCTGTCCCTACAACAGATATTGAAATATGGGTGAGGGACTGGGTATACAGTATGCTGCCCGGCATCTGAGATGATTCCCATAACTCTTCATAGTTAATGGTATTTTCTGCACAGTGGCACTTGTTTTGTCCCCCAAGGCTGATCCCTGATGAAGAACCCCTAATTTTCCCATAATGAGGTTGTGTAATAGGAGCATAGAGTGTTGACACCGTCTGTAGCGAAGATGAAGGTAAAGCATTGTCTTCTCTTTAACGCTTTTACAGGGCTGTCCCCCCCTGACGACCATATTTCTCTCTGAAAGCTGCGTTTCCATGTCAACCAACCTAAGCTCCTATGGAACAGAAGTGTGGGGGTGTGCAGGTTCTCTCTGGTCCCTGGAAAGCTTTGTATAATTTTGATATTCATGATGTCCATGAAGAACTCTTTTAGTCTCTCCATTAAATCTTTTGATGAGACTCTGGAGTGTGGAGGCCTAACCACTGTGTGTCAAACGTGTTACCCCTCTCTCCCTCCCACTGGCCACTTTCCTTCCTGTAATATTACTGAAGCCTCTGATAGTTACACTGAAGAACAGAAGAGTGGTATACCCATAATCAACACTCTTAGTAAAAAAAAAGTGACTATCTAGAACCTAAAAAGAGTTCTTCAGCTGTCCCAGGTAGAACCCTATTGGATTATAGAGGTGCAGGGTGCTGCCTTAATCGACGTCCATGACATCAACACCAGGTGGGCAGTTGTCCTTAACTGCCATGCTCAAAGGCAGAACAGCAGATTTTTCCTCACCTTACCGGCTCGGGGATTTCAACCAGCAACCTATCAGTTACTGTCCCAACGTTCTTAACTGCTAGGCCACCTGCATTACATGTGTGCTCCGTGCTCACCAGGTCCACATTAAGTGTAATTTACGCAGTCGATTTCTCCCCACCTTGGAACCTTATAATTCTCCATTATACATTATCACCCAATCATCACCATTGCTGTTATTTTTTGTAGAAACTAGATTTAGCATGAACGTTCAGATGATATCACTGTTTCTTCCCCCCTGCCCAGTTTCCTTGTTACAGTATAAGTCCCTGCTTATATCAAACATTATTCTAATTAATGCTTTTGTTGTTGTTTCAATTTATGTACATATGTATGTAGAGGCCCTCAATCAAAGGTGTTGCAAATTGTATATCCCCTGTCCCTGAGTTGCTAGTCTCTTCTCTGTAGGTTAGTGAGAGAGTGCTTGTAAATGTATTTTAATGGTTCAGTATGTGTCTCTCTCCTGTCTCTGTTACTCTGTTAAACAGCAGCTGGGTGATATATAATCCCTGACATTCTGACCATGTTCAGCACCACCACTCTAACTCTCTCTCCACTCCACACACCATTATGCCATAAATCAAATATGGACTTCCCCAGTTTCTCATAGATCAGTGAGAGCAGTACCAAAATCTGCCCTGGTTTAGGCATGCTCCAAAGGCCTTCTCCAAGACACACAGTATTGGTATGCCAGATAGTTCTTAGAATGCCCCCTCTACTCAAGTTGTCATCCGGAACTGACTACTAGAGAGCTTTTTGCAATCTCCCATTTTAATCAAAGACTTTTCAATTGCATCATTTGTTTAGGGATCACAATGGAAATCAGTCTGTGACATTTTTGTTGTTGTAATATCCCTGTCATGTTTTTTAAAATGTATACTGTGTTTTTTTTGTTTTTTTAAACTGGCAAACAACATCTATCGATCAGAAACCACTAGGATTGACTCATGGCAATATTGGCTAATTCCACACATAAATGATTCACACTCTTATTTGTGTTGCTGGGAATCCGAATCCTAAACGTTTCTCTTTTTTACTGGAAGGCTCATTTCACAATATGGAAAGTGATAGTAACCCCAAATCATTTATACTTTTTCTTTAGAAGCAGTAATACAGAAGGTCAGTAAATAGAATTAGTTATTAACAAGTTATTTGAGAAAAGGCATTCAAAGGACGATATGGTGTAAGCTGTTTAAACCTACAAAGTCAAAGTCTAATAAACCCCAGTGGAACACAGGCCTGTACACTCTCTTCCCTCATTAGACTTTAACCTGATTGTTTCTCTTGACCTTTACATTATCAAGTCTACTGTGCACATGAGGCACGAACTTGCTAAACCTCTTCTCCTTCCAAGTGTATGCTCCCTCTGCCACTTGCCCCACCCCCTGGCTCTCTGTCTCCCCAGCCCTGTCTGTGGCCTGGCTGTGCCCTCCCTGTCTCCAGGCCTGTGGAATGGGGAGTGGCTTTGGATCAGGTCAGTCCCTGCCTGCCTGCCACTGCAGCCCGCCTCCCAGCAGTCCTCAGGAGCCAATAGGCATAGGTAATGTCACCGGCTGTTCCAGCCAGCCAGGAAACCTTTCTGCCCATACAAGGCTCTTCCTGTCCCAGTGTCGGACATCCTGATGGCTATGTATGGTGCTTCCTGAGCTCCTTTGGCTGCCTGCCCTGGCAAACGGGTGCAGGCCTTATCCCCTTCTCTTTTTGTGACTGGAGAGAAAAACTTTGTATTGTAGATAGATGATAGCTGCCGTGTAAGGGAATGACTGTTGGTAATTATTATCCAACTCAACAAATAGGGGGAATGGGAGTTGGCTATGTCGTAGGAACTGGGATGACAGGGTTTTCAGGTTTTAGCCTATGGGGGGAGGAGTTTGTGTGTAAAGAGTGAGAGGGGATCTTGTAACATGATTTGTGAATGCCAGGATGTAGAACAAAGACTAGGGTTTGTCTCACAGGCTATCCCAGGATATGGAGAGAGATTGAGAGTTACTGTATGTATGTATGTATGTATTTAAAATAAAAACTTTCATTTAACCAGGCAAGTCAGTTAATTAAGAACAAATTCTTATTTTCAATGATGGCCTAGGAACAGTAGGTTAACTGCCTGTTCAGGGGCAGAACGACAGATTTGTACCTTGTCACCTCGGTGATTTGAACTTCCAACCTTCCGGTTACTAGTCCAATGCTCTAACCACTAGGCTACCCTGCCACCCCTCTATCTATGTATGTATGTATGTATGTATGTATGTGTGTATGTATGTATGTATGTATGTATGTATGTATGTATGTATGTATGTATGTATGTATGTATGTATGTATGTGTGTGTGTGTGTGTGTGTGTGTGTGTGTGTGTGTGTGTGTGTGTGTGTGTGTGTGTGTGTGTGTGTGTGTGTGTGTGTGTGTGTGTGTGTGTGTGTGTGTGTGTGTGTATGTATGTATGTATGTATGTATGTATGTATGTATGTATGTGTGTATGTGTGTATGTGTGTATGTGTGTGTGTGTGTGTGTGTGTGTGTGTGTGTGTGTGTGTGTGTGTGTGTGTGTGTGTGTGTATGTATGTATGTATGTATGTATGTATGTATGGTATGTATGTATGTATGTATGTATGGTATGTATGTATGTATATGTATGTATGTGTGGAAACCAGTCCCATGTTGCTACAGATCAATACAACACAGGCTTTATGTAACATCATTATGCATCCGGGCACAGTCTGTCATGTGATCACTGGAATTAATGTCAGCGGGACTCTATCTTCTGAGATTAGAATGCACTCTCAAGGCTTAGTCCTGTCTTTACAGTGTGACAGTCTCAAGGCTTAGTCCTGTCTTTACAGTGTGACAGTCTCAAGGCTTAGTCCTGTCTTTACAGTGTGACAGTCTCAAGGCTTAGTCTTGTCTTTACAGTGTGACAGTCTCAAGACTTAGTCTTGTCTTTACAGTGTGCACTCTCAAGGCTTAGTCTTGTCTTTACAGTGTAACAGTCTCAAGGTTTAGTCCTGTCTTTACAGTGTGACAGTCTCAAGGCTTAGTCCTTACAGTCTAACAGTCTCAAGGTTTAGTCCTGTCTTTACAGTGTGACAGTCTCAAGGCTTAATCCTTACAGTGTGACAGTCTCAAGGCTTAGTCCTGTCTTTACAGTGTGACAGTCTCAAGGTTTAGTCCTGTCTTTACAGTGTGACAGTCTCAAGGTTTAGTCTTTACAGTGTGACAGTGTCAAGGATAGTCTTGTCTTTACAGTGTAACAGTCTCAAGGTTTAGTCCTGTCTTTACAGTGTGACAGTCTCAAGGCTTAGTCCTTACAGTGTGACAGTCTCAAGGCTTAGTCCTGTCTTTACAGTGTGACAGTCTCAAGGCTTAGTCCTTACAGTGTGACAGTCTCAAGACTTAGTCCTGTCTTTACAGTGTGACAGTCACAAGGGTTAGTCTTGTCTTTACAGTCTAACAGTCTCAAGGTTTAGTCCTGTCTTTACAGTGTGACAGTCTCAAGGCTTAATCCTTACAGTGTGACAGTCTCAAGGCTTAGTCCTGTCTTTACAGTGTGACAGTCTCAATGATTAGTCTTTACAGTGTGACAGTCTCAAGGATAGTCTTGTCTTTACAGTGTAACAGTCTCAAGGTTTAGTCCTGTCTTTACAGTGTGACAGTCTCAAGGCTTAGTCCTGTCTTTACAGTGTGACAGTCTCAAGGCTTAGTCTTGTCTTTACAGTGTGACAGTCTCAAGACTTAGTCTTGTCTTTACAGTGTGCACTCTCAAGGCTTAGTCTTGTCTTTACAGTGTAACAGTCTCAAGGTTTAGTCCTGTCTTTACAGTGTGACAGTCTCAAGGCTTAGTCCTTACAGTCTAACAGTCTCAAGGTTTAGTCCTGTCTTTACAGTGTGACAGTCTCAAGGCTTAATCCTTACAGTGTGACAGTCTCAAGGCTTAGTCCTGTCTTTACAGTGTGACAGTCTCAAGGTTTAGTCCTGTCTTTACAGTGTGACAGTCTCAAGGTTTAGTCTTTACAGTGTGACAGTGTCAAGGATAATCTTGTCTTTACAGTGTAACAGTCTCAAGGTTTAGTCCTGTCTTTACAGTGTGACAGTCTCAAGGCTTAGTCCTTACAGTGTGACAGTCTCAAGGCTTAGTCCTGTCTTTACAGTGTGACAGTCTCAAGGTTTAGTCTTTACAGTGTGACAGTCTCAAGGATAGTCTTGTCTTTACAGTGTAACAGTCTCAAGGTTTAGTCCTGTCTTTACAGTGTGACAGTCTCAAGGTTTAGTCCTGTCTTTACAGTGTGCAGTCTCAAGGCTTAGTCCTTACAGTGTGACAGTCTCAAGACTTAGTCCTGTCTTTACAGTGTGACAGTCTCAAGGCTTAGTCCTTACAGTGTGACAGTCTCAAGGTTTAGTCCTGTCTTTACAGTGTAACAGTCTCAAGACTTAGTCCTGTCTTTACAGTGTGACAGTCACAAAAGTTTCTCCTAAATTAATGCCCTTTTTAAAATGTCCTGTGAATACCTGTATCTGTGTGTCCATTACAGTTTTTTTTAATATAAATGTAATCTTTATTTAACTAGGAAAGTCAGTTAAGAACAAAGTCTTATTTCCTGTGTCGGCCTACCCTGGACCAACCCTAACCTGGATGACACTAGGCCAATTGTGTGCCGCCCTATGGGACCCCGAATTACGGCCGGTTTTGATACAGCCTGGAATCTAACCAGGGTCTGTAGTGACACCTCTAGCACTGAGACGCAGTGCCTCAGACCGAGCCCCCTGAGCATCATTAGCCTATGAGGAGTCGCCAGAAAGCGCTAACATCCAGTTTTCAGGAATACAGTGTTATCAACCTTCCATTTCCCCTGAATAACGGAAATGGGAATTCCGCTCAAATGTCTTTCTACGTCTCTTACCGTTAGGTTACAATATCATTAACGACACATGCACTTTACAAGCTTAATATCCAGAAACAGACAGCTTTTCTAATCCGTACACTGTGCAAGGGCAGCAGGTTCCCACTACAGTGTGATATTACAACACCGTCCTCTGACTAGCTGCATGAGACGTTTTTAAAGCAGCCTGCACTTCTATTTCACAACTTTTGCGACACTTTCACAGTGTTCTTGGTTTTATCACAGTCTGTCCTCTGAGGGTATACGGAGAGCAGAACTAGAGTAGCTACCCAACAGTGTGCTCTTTGTGTGTCTGTGACTTTGTATTGTTGTTGTGAAAAGCATCATGGGAATTATGTGTTAGCTAAAGGGTACGCGTGATATTCTGTAAACATTTTTTCAATTTGGTTTACATTTGACATTTTATGGACTTTGAGATTATTCGGTATAATGAAAAAAAATGCTTTACAAATGTAATACATTGAATTCTAATTGTTATAATAATTATAATTTTCATTCAAATTTTTAGAATTACTGTTATTATTATTATATTGAGACAAGGATACTGTTTCATAAGAACAGACACACACACACACACACACACACACACACACACACACACACACACACACACACACACACACACACACACACACACACACACACACACACACACACACACACACACACACACACACACACACACACACACACACACACAGGCACAGTAGCAGCCTGTTTAAGTTTTCTGTCCACCAGCAATTACATTATACACACTAATTGCAGTCTTTCATCCAGGCCATTCACATCCACTTCACAGGGATTTGAACAGCATCCACTGTGGTAATTAGTCAATTCAACAGAGCCATGAGCTCGTCAGTCTCAGTCTGGCTCCTGGGTCTTTGCCCTATCACTATGCTTACAGGAGGACAGGAACAGCCCGGCATTATACCTAAAGCGGACATTGCCATTGGCTGTACAGACTTGCATTAACAGAATCCCATACAGCCTTGTTTACAAGTTCAAACAGTGGAATTTGAGATGTATTCTACACCTGCATTAGGGTGATAGAAATACAAATGATTTAGGTTAATGATTTTTCAATTTGAGTATAATTATATGTGTACAACCTAAACGTTCTCATTTTCAACTTCTAATGTGAGTGGGGCAGGTGTGGCTTCATGACAATGATTGCAAGAACAGCTTCTCACCAATTTAACGGGTCCAATGTAGTTTCACCTCTGACACCTCCAAAACATCTGTTATGTGGGTGTCTGCTATCGCTGGTTAACGTTAATTGATCTGATTGTATCTAGGCCTACATTTCTAATTCCTAATTCTGGGCACAGCACCACTCTGCTGACCCCTAGAGGTCACTCTGCTGACCCCTAGAGGTCACTCTGCTGACCCCTAGAGGTCACTCTGCTGATCCCTAGAGGTCACTCTGCTTTTCACAGTGTCCACTACTAGATTACACTGCGTTCTGACTGGGAATGTACATGAAGGCTACAGTAGTTCAGCATACCTCGATAAGAACCCATTACTTTTCTTCTCGTGGCAGAAACCACTCTCAAATGAGGGCTAATGCAGAATAGGGGCATAATACATACAGTTGAAGTCTGAAGTTTACAAACACCTTAGCCAAATACATTTAAACTAATTTTTTCACAATTCCTGATATTTAATCCTAATAAAAATCCCTGTTTTAGGTCAGTTAGGATCACCACTCTATTTTAAGAATGTAAAATTTCAGAATAATAGTAGAGAATGATTTATTTCAGCTTTTATTTATTTCATCACATCCCCAGTGGGTCAGAAGTTTACATACACTCAATTAGTATTTGGTAGCATTGCCTTTAAATTGTTTAACTTGGGTCAAATGTTTCAGGTAGCCTCCCACGATAAATTTCCTGCATTTTGGCCCATTCCTCCTGTCAGAACTGATGTAACTGAGTCAGGTTTGTAGGCCTCCTTGCTCGCACACACTTTTTCAGTTCTGCCCACAAATTCTCTATGGGATTGAGGTCAGGGCTTTGTGATGGCCACTCCAATACCTTGACTTTGTTGTCCTTCAGCCATTTTGCCACAACTTTGGAAGTGTGCTTGGGGTCATTGTCCATTTGGAAGACCCATTTGTGACCAAGCTTGAACTTCCTGACTGATGTCTTGAGATGTTGCTTCAATATATCAACACAATTTTCTGTCCTCATGATGACATCTATTTTGTGAAGTGCACCAGTCCCTCCTGCAGCAAGCACCCCCACAACATGATGCTGCCACACCCGTGCTTCACTGTTGAGATGGTGTTCTTCGGCTTGCAAGCCTCCCCCTTTTTCCTCCAAACATAACGATGGTCATTACAGCCAAACAGTTCTATTTTTGTTTCATCAGACCAGAGGACATTTCTCCAAAAAATACGATCTTTGTCCCCATGTGCAGTTGCAAACAATAGTCTGGCTTTGTTATGGCGGTTTTGGAGCAGTGGCTTCTTCCTTGCTGAGCGGCCTTTCAGGTTATGTTGATATAGGACTCATTTTACTGTGTATATAGATACTTTGGTACCTGTTTCCTCCAGCATCTTCACAAGGTCCTTTGCTGTTGTTCTCGGATTGATTTGGACTTTCACATCAAAGTACGTTTTTCTCTAGGAGACAGCACATTTCCTTCCTGAGGGCTATGACGGCTGCGTAGGCCCATCAAATCAAATCAAATGTATTTATACAGCTCTTCGTACATCAGCTGGTATCTCAAAGTGCTGTACAGAAACCCAGTCTAAAACCCCAAACAGCAAGCAATGCAGGTGTAGAAGCACGGTGGCTAGGAAAAACTCCCTAGAAAGGCCGAAACCTAGAGAGGAACCAGGCTATGTGGGGTGGCCAGTCCTCTTCTGGCTGTGCCGGGGGGAGATTATAACAGAACATGGCCAAGATGTTCAAATGTTCATAAATGACCAGCATGGTCAAATAATAATAATCACAGGCAGAACAGTTGAAACTGGAGCAGCAGCACGGCCAGGTGGACTGGGGACAGCAGGGAGTCATCATGTCAGGTAGTCCTGAGGCATGGTCCTAGGGCTCAGGTCCTCCGAGAGAGAGAGAGAAAAAAGAGAGAAAGAGAGAATTAGAGAAAGCATACTTAAATTCACACAGGACACCGGATAGGACAGGAGAAGTACTCCAGATATAACAAACTGACCCTAGCCCCCCGACACATAAACTACTGCAGCATAATACTGGAGGCTGAGACAGGAGGGGTCAGGAGACACTGTGGCCCCATCCGATGACACCCCTGGACAGGGCCAAACAGGAAGGATATAACCCCACCCACTTTGCCAAAGCACAGCCCCCACACCACTATAGGGATATCTTCAACCACCAACTTACCATCCTGAGACACTGTGTTTATACTTGCGTACTATTGTTTGTAAAGATGAACGTGGTACCTTCAGGCATTTGGAAATTGCTCCCAAGGATGAACCAGACTTGTGGAGGTCTACAGTTTTATTTCTGAGGTCTTGGCGGATTTCTTTTGATTTTCCCATGATGTCAAGCAAAGAGCACTGAGTTTGAAGGTAGGTATAATGCATACTATTGTTTATTTTTTTTAAATTTCAGTTGTTTTCGGTGGACCGCAGTAGACATGTTGTGGTCATTTAGCCCACGTGTCTGTGTGAAGGTCAGACAGTGTTGTGTAGGTCAGACAGTGTTGTGTAGGTCATACAGTGTTGTGTAGGTCAGACAGTGTTGTGTAGGTCAGACAGTGTTCATGTGTTTGTCTGTCTGTATGAGACACCAGGCCTCTCCTCTCCCAGTGATTTACTGGCCACTAGCTTGAGTTCCAGCTTTTGGGGTCTCAGACATTTCGCTCAACACAAAACCCAGTCTTGGTATATTATTGCTAGAAGGAATATGAAACTGTGGTCTGTGTGTACCGCTGCCAGTAAATTGCAGGAGTCACATGCTCAGCCATCCACAACACACTGGAGACATAAGTGTTTGTGTTCAGGAGGGTTTGTGTGTCTTCATCGCAGCTTGTATACAATGAAATAACGGTGAGCAATGTCATCAGGGGTTGATACACTTTTCAAAACAATCATGACCTTAAATGGGTGCCAGGGTGGGAGTGCCCTCATTTGAGTGAGTGGGTGCGTGCTGAGCGTGTTTCATCAACATGACGCAGGTCTTTGTTAGTAACTGCTCACAGTTTACATTTAGGCCAACTGAATCATCAGAGCATTGCAGCGTTCTCTACAATAATTATTGCATTCCCTGGATTATAGATGATTATGGAAGTTGCCTTAGATTAGATCATTGATCTTACCTCGTTACGTGTGTGACATACTCTACAATGGCTATTTCTACTGTATGAACAGATGGTCGGTTTGTGAAATATTTTTAAAGAAACAATGTAGTTTGAGAAGCACTCTATTGAGTTATACAATCATTTCAGTCTTACACATAGATTCTGTTATTTTGTTTGTGGAGACATAGATTCTGTGCTGCCTGCTGTCTGTGGCTGGCACCTCGGTACTCTGGCGCCCAGGCCTGGGACTGGCGCAATGCTCAGTCTGCCCCTGGTATCAGCATTGTGAGAAACAACACATTTCAGGTTAGCACTTGGAACTGAGGAGCTGTTGAACCTGGCACAAATAAACAGTGGGACATAGCCTCGCTACTTTATATAGCCTCGCTACTTTATATAGCCTCGCTACTTTATATAGCCTCGCTACTTTATATAGCCTCGCTACTGTATATAGCCTCGCTACTTTATATAGCCTCGCTACTGTATATAGCCTCGCTACTGTATATAGCCTCGCTACTTTATATAGCCTCGCTACTTTATATAGCCTCGCTACTTTATATAACCTCGCTACTTCATATAGCCTCGCTACTTCATATAGCCTCGCTACTTTATATAGCCTCGCTACTGTATATAGCCTCGCTACTGTATATAGCCTCGCTACTTTATATAGCCTCGCTACTTTATATAGCCTCGCTACTTTATATAGCCTCGCTCCTGTATAAAGCCTCGCTCCTTTATATAGCCTCGCTACTTTATATAGCCTCGGTACTTTATATAGCCTCGCTACTTTATATAGCCTCACTACTTTATATAGCCTCGCTACTTTATATAGCCTCGCTACTTTATATAGCCTCGCTACTGTATATAGCCTCGCTACTTTATATAGCCTCGCTACTTTATATAGCCTCGCTTCTTTATATAGCCTCGCTACTTTATATAGCCTCGCTCCTGTATAAAGCCTCGCTACTTTATATAGCCTCGCTACTTTATATAGCCTCGCTCCTGTACAAAGCCTCGCTACTTTATACAGCCTCGCTACTTTATATAGCGTCACTAGTGTATATAGCCTCAATCAGCCTGACTAACCGGTGTCTGTCTGTAGCCTCGCTACTGTATATAGCCTCGCTACTGTATATAGCCTCGCTACTTTATATAGCCTCGCTACTGTATATAGCCTCGCTCCTGTATAAAGCCTCGCTACTTTATATAGCCTCGCTCCTGTATATAGCCTCGCTCCTGTATAAAGCCTCGCTACTTTATATAGCCTCGCTCCTGTTAAAAGCCTCGCTAGTGTATATAGCATCGCTACTTTATATAGCCTCGCTACTGTATATAGCCTCGCTCCTGTATAAAGCCTCGCTACTTTATATAGCCTCGCTCCTGTTAAAAGCCTCGCTAGTGTATATAGCATCGCTACTTTATATAGCCTCGCTACTTTATATAGTCTCGCTACTGTATATAGCCTCGCTACTGTATATAGCCTCGCTCCTGTATAGAGCCTCGCTAGTGTATATAGCCTCAATCAGCCTGACTAACCGGTGTCTGTCTGTAGCCTCACTACTGTATATAGCCTCGCTACTTTATATAGCCTCGCTACTTTTATAGCCTCGCTACTGTATATAGCCTCGCTACTGTATATAGCCTCGCTACTGTATATAGCATCGCTACTGTATATAGCCTCGCTACTTTTATAGCCTCGCTACTGTATATTGCCTCGCTACTGTATATAGCCTCGCTACTGTATATAGCCTCTCTACTGTATATAGCCTCACTACTGTATATATCCTCACTACTTTTATAGCCTCGCTACTGTATATAGCCTCTCTACTGTATATAGCCTCGCTACTGTATATAGCCTCGCTACTTTTATAGCCTCGCTACTGTATATAGCCTCGCTACTGTATATAGCCTCGCTACTTTTATAGCCTCGCTACTGTATATAGCCTCTCTACTGTATATAGCCTCACTACTGTATATAGCCTCGCTACTTTATATAGCCTCGCTACTTTATATAGCCTCGCTACTTTATATAGCCTCACTACTGTATATAGCCTCGCTACTTTATATAGCCTCGCTACTGTATATAGCCTCACTACTGTATATAGCCTCGCTACTTTATATAGCCTCGCTACTTTATATAGCCTCGCTACTTTATATAACCTCGCTACTTCATATAGCCTCGCTACTTCATATAGCCTCGCTACTTTATATAGCCTCGCTACTGTATATAGCCTCGCTACTGTATATAGCCTCGCTACTTTATATAGCCTCGCTACTTTATATAGCCTCGCTACTTTATATAGCCTCGCTCCTGTATAAAGCCTCGCTCCTTTATATAGCCTCGCTACTTTATATAGCCTCGGTACTTTATATAGCCTCGCTACTTTATATAGCCTCACTACTTTATATAGCCTCGCTACTTTATATAGCCTCGCTACTTTATATAGCCTCGCTACTGTATATAGCCTCGCTACTTTATATAGCCTCGCTACTTTATATAGCCTCGCTTCTTTATATAGCCTCGCTACTTTATATAGCCTCGCTCCTGTATAAAGCCTCGCTACTTTATATAGCCTCGCTACTTTATATAGCCTCGCTCCTGTACAAAGCCTCGCTACTTTATACAGCCTCGCTACTTTATATAGCGTCACTAGTGTATATAGCCTCAATCAGCCTGACTAACCGGTGTCTGTCTGTAGCCTCGCTACTGTATATAGCCTCGCTACTGTATATAGCCTCGCTACTTTATATAGCCTCGCTACTGTATATAGCCTCGCTCCTGTATAAAGCCTCGCTACTTTATATAGCCTCGCTCCTGTATAAAGCCTCGCTACTGTATATAGCCTCGCTACTTTATATAGCCTCGCTACTGTATATAGCCTCGCTCCTGTATAGAGCCTCGCTAGTGTATATAGCCTCAATCAGCCTGACTAACCGGTGTCTGTCTGTAGCCTCACTACTGTATATAGCCTCGCTACTTTATATAGCCTCGCTACTTTTATAGCCTCGCTACTGTATATAGCCTCGCTACTTTATATAGTCTCGCTACTGTATATAGCCTCGCTACTGTATATAGCCTCGCTACTTTATATAGCCTCGCTACTGTATATAGCCTCGCTCCTGTATAAAGCCTCGCTACTTTATATAGCCTCGCTCCTGTATAAAGCCTCGCTACTGTATATAGCCTCGCTACTTTATATAGCCTCGCTACTTTATATAGTCTCGCTACTGTATATAGCCTCGCTACTGTATATAGCCTCGCTCCTGTATAGAGCCTCGCTAGTGTATATAGCCTCAATCAGCCTGACTAACCGGTGTCTGTCTGTAGCCTCACTACTGTATATAGCCTCGCTACTTTATATAGCCTCGCTACTTTTATAGCCTCGCTACTGTATATAGCCTCGCTACTTTTATAGCCTCGCTACTGTATATAGCATCGCTACTGTATATAGCCTCGCTACTTTTATAGCCTCGCTACTGTATATTGCCTCGCTACTGTATATAGCCTCGCTACTGTATATAGCCTCTCTACTGTATATAGCCTCACTACTGTATATATCCTCACTACTTTTATAGCCTCGCTACTGTATATAGCCTCTCTACTGTATATAGCCTCGCTACTTTTATAGCCTCGCTACTGTGTATAGCCTCGCTACTGTATATAGCCTCGCTACTTTTATAGCCTCGCTACTGTATATAGCCTCTCTACTGTATATAGCCTCACTACTGTATATAGCCTCGCTACTTTTATAGCCTCACTACTGTATATAGCCTCGCTACTGTATATAGCCTCGCTACTGTATATAGCCTCGCTACTTTTATAGCCTCGCTGCTTTTATAGCCTCACTACTTTTATAGCCACGCTACTTTATATAGCCTCGCTACTGTATATAGCCTCGCTACTGTAAATAGCCTCTCTACTTTTATAGCGTCGCTACTTTATATAGCCTCGCTACTTTTATAGCCTCGCTGCTTTTATAGCCTCACTACTTTTATAGCCACGCTACTTTATATAGCCTCGCTACTGTATATAGCCTCGCTACTGTAAATAGCCTCGCTTCTTTATATAGCCTCGCTACTTTATATAGCCTCGCTCCTGTATAAAGCCTCGCTCCTTTATATAGCCTCGCTACTTTATATAGCCTCGGTACTTTATATAGCCTCGCTACTTTATATAGCCTCGCTACTTTATATAGCCTCACTACTTTATATAGCCTCGCTACTTTATATAGCCTCGTTACTTTATATAGCCTCGCTACTTTATATAGCCTCGCTACTGTATATAGCCTCGCTACTTTATATAGCCTCACTACTTTATATAGCCTCGCTACTTTATATAGCCTCGCTACTGTATATAGCCTCGCTCCTGTATAAAGCCTCGCTACTTTATATAGCCTCGCTACTTTATATAGCCTCGCTACTTTATATAGCCTCGCTCCTGTATAAAGCCTCGCTACTTTATATAGCCTCGCTACTGTATATAGCCTCGCTCCTGTATAAAGCCTCGCTACTTTATATAGCCTCGCTACTTTATATAGCCTCGCTACTTTATATAGCCTCGCTCCTGTATAAAGCCTCGCTACTTTATATAGCCTCGCTACTTTATATAGCCTCGCTCCTGTACAAAGCCTCGCTACTTTATACAGCCTCGCTACTTTATATAGCGTCACTAGTGTATATAGCCTCAATCAGCCTGACTAACCGGTGTCTGTCTGTAGCCTCGCTACTGTATATAGCCTCGCTACTGTATATAGCCTCGCTACTTTATATAGCCTCGCTACTGTATATAGCCTCGCTCCTGTATAAAGCCTCGCTACTTTATATAGCCTCGCTCCTGTATAAAGCCTCGCTACTGTATATAGCCTCGCTACTTTATATAGCCTCGCTACTTTATATAGCCTCGCTACTGTATATAGCCTCGCTACTTTATATAGCCTCGCTCCTGTATAAAGCCTCGCTCCTGTATATAGCCTCGCTACTGTATATAGCCTCGCTACTGTATATAGCTTCGCTCCTGTATAAAGCCTCGCTAGTGTATATAGCCTCAATCAGCCTGACTAACCGGTGTCTGTCTGTAGCCTCACTACTGTATATAGCCTCGCTACTGTATATAGCCTCGCTACTGTTTATAGCCTCGCTACTTTTATAGCCTCGCTACTTTTATAGCCTCGCTACTGTATATAGCCTCGCTACTTTTATAGCCTCGCTACTGTATATAGCCTCGCTACTGTATATAGCCTCGCTACTTTTATAGCCTCGCTACTGTATATAGCCTCGCTACTGTATATAGCCTCGCTACTTTTATAGCCTCGCTACTGTATATAGCCTCTCTACTGTATATAGCCTCACTACTGTATATATCCTCACTACTTTTATAGCCTCGCTACTGTATATAGCCTCTCTACTGTATATAGCCTCGCTACTGTATATAGCCTCGCTACTTTTATAGCCTCGCTACTGTATATATCCTCGCTACTGTATATAGCCTCGCTACTTTTATAGCCTCGCTACTGTATATAGCCTCTCTACTGTATATAGCCTCACTACTGTATATAGCCTCGCTACTTTTATAGCCTCACTACTGTATATAGCCTCGCTACTGTATATAGCCTCGCTACTGTATATAGCCTCGCTACTTTTATAGCCTCGCTGCTTTTATAGCCTCACTACTTTTATAGCCACGCTACTTTATATAGTCTCGCTACTGTATATAGCCTCGCTACTGTAAATAGCCTCTCTACTTTTATAGCGTCGCTACTTTATATAGCCTCGCTACTTTTATAGCCTCGCTGCTTTTATAGCCTCACTACTTTTATAGCCACGCTACTTTATATAGCCTCGCTACTGTATATAGCCTCGCTACTGTATATAGCTTCGCTCCTGTATAAAGCCTCGCTACTGTATATAGCCTCAATCAGCCTGACTAACCGGTGTCTGTCTGTAGCCTCACTACTGTATATAGCCTCGCTACTTTATATAGCCTCGCTACTTTTATAGCCTCGCTACTTTTATAGCCTCGCTACTGTATATAGCCTCGCTACTGTATATAGCCTCGCTACTGTATATAGCCTCGCTACTTTTATAGCCTCGCTACTGTATATAGCCTCGCTACTGTATATAGCCTCGCTACTTTTATAGCCTCGCTACTGTATATAGCCTCTCTACTGTATATAGCCTCACTACTGTATATATCCTCACTACTTTTATAGCCTCGCTACTGTATATAGCCTCTCTACTGTATATAGCCTCGCTTCTGTATATAGCCTCGCTACTTTTATAGCCTCGCTACTGTATATAGCCTCGCTACTGTATATAGCCTCGCTACTTTTATAGCCTCGCTACTGTATATAGCCTCTCTACTGTATATAGCCTCACTACTGTATATAGCCTCGCTACTGTATATAGCCTCTCTACTGTATATAGCCTCGCTACTGTATATAGCCTCGCTACTGTATATAGCCTCGCTACTTTTATAGCCTCACTACTGTATATAGCCTCGCTACTGTATATAGCCTCGCTACTGTATATAGCCTCGCTACTTTTATAGCCTCGCTGCTTTTATAGCCTCACTACTTTTATAGCCACGCTACTTTATATAGCCTCGCTACTGTATATAGCCTCGCTACTGTAAATAGCCTCTCTACTTTTATAGCGTCGCTACTTTATATAGCCTCGCTACTTTATATAGACTCGCTACTGTATATAGCCTCGCTACTTTTATAGCCTCGCTACTTTTATAGCCTCGCTACTTTATATAGCCTCTCTACTTTATATAGCGTCGATACTTTTATAGCCTCGCTACTGTATATAGCCTCTCTACTTTTATAGCGTCGCTACTTTATATAGCCTCGCTACTTTATATAGACTCTCTACTGTATATAGCCTCTCTACTGTATATAGCCTCGCTACTTTTATAGCCTCGCTACTTTTATAGCCTCGCTACTGTATATAGCCTCGCTACTGTATATAGCCTCGCTACTGTATGTAGCCTCACTACTGTATATAGGCTCTCTACTGTATATAGCCTCGCTACTGTATATAGCCTCTCTACTGTATATAGCCTCGCTACTGTATGTAGCCTCACTACTGTATATAGCCTCTCTACTGTATATAGCCTCGCTACTGTATATAGCCTCGCTACTGTATATAGCCTCACTACTGTATATAGCCTCACTACTTTATATAGCCTCGCTACTGTATATAGCCTCGCTACTTTATACATTTTTTGCACTATTGATTAAAACCTGTAAGTAAGCATTTCACTGCAAGGTCTACACCTGTTGTATTCGGCGCACGTAACACATTAACTTTGATTTGATAGAAGATCCAAAGACATACATTCGACATCTTGTCCCAGAGAGTAGTGTGATGCATATGCTTTTATAAGTGTGTACATAATACGACACAGGGAGGAGATGGGAAATCATATGGCTGTGGCCAGAATTAAAATGAATTGTGATCATGGGTGTAATGCCATGACTCCAGAGATCTATTGCATGTTCTGAAAACCGTGATATAGAAACAAAACAGCGCTTGATAGTGTTCTAATCTATGACACTATAGTGTTCTAATCTATGACACTATAGTGTTCTAATCTATGACACTATAGTGTTCTAATCTATGACACTATAGTGTTCTAATCTATGACACTATAGTGTTCTAATCTACGACACTATAGTGTTCTAATCTACGACACTATAGTGTTCTAATCTACGACACTATAGTGTTCTAATCTACGACACTATAGTGTTCTAATCTACGACACAATAGTGTTCTAACCTACGACACTATAGTGTTCTAATCTATGACACTATAGTGTTCTAATCTACGACACTATAGTGTTCTAATCTACGACACTATAGTGTTCTAATCTACGACACTATAGTGTTCTAATCTACGACACTATAGTGTTCTAATCTACGACACTATAGTGTTCTAATCTATGACACTATAGTGTTCTAATCTACGACACTATAGTGTTCTAATCTACGACACTATAGTGTTCTAATCTACGACACTATAGTGTTCTAATCTACGACACTATAGTGTTCTAATCTACGACACTATAGTGTTCTAATCTATGACACTATAGTGTTCTAATCTACGACACTATAGTGTTCTAATCTACGACACTATAGTGTTCTAATCTATGACACAATATTAGTTGACCTTGCTGGTCATCTATGAACGTTTGAACATCTTGACCATGTACTGTTATAATCTCCACTCGACACAGCCAGAAGAGGACTGGCCACCCCTCAGAGCCTGGTTCCTCTCTAGATTCTTCCTAGGTTCCTGCCTTTCTAGGGAGTTTTGCTTCTACATCTGCATTGCTTGCTGTTTGGGGTTTTAGGCTGGGTTTCTGTACAGTTTTGTGACTTTAAAAAAAGGACTTGATGTAAAAAGGAGTTTATAAATACGTTTGATTGATTTATTGATTGTTCTAATCTATGACACAATAGTGTTCTAATCTATGACACAATAGTGCTCTAATCTATGACACAATTGTGATCTATTCTGACACAATAGAGTTCCAATCTATGACACAATAGTGTTATAATCTATGACAAAATTGTGTTCTAATCTGACACTATAGTGTTCTAATCTACGACACTATAGTGTTCTAATCTACGACACTATAGTGTTCTAATCTACGACACTATAGTGTTCTAATCTACGACACTATAGTGTTCTAATCTACGACACTATAGTGTTCTAATCTACGACACTATAGTGTTCTAATCTACGACACTATAGTGTTCTAATCTACGACACAATAGTGTTCTAACCTACGACACTATAGTGTTCTAATCTACGACACTATAGTGTTCTAATCTACGACACTATAGTGTTCTAATCTACGACACTATAGTGTTCTAATCTACGACACTATAGTGTTCTAATCTACGACACTATAGTGTTCTAATCTATGACACTATAGTGTTCTAATCTACGACACTATAGTGTTCTAATCTACGACACAATAGTGTTCTAACCTACGACACTATAGTGTTCTAATCTACGACACTATAGTGTTCTAATCTATGACACTATAGTGTTCTAATCTACGACACAATAGTGTTCTAATATACGACACAATAGTGTTCTAATCTATGACACTATAGTGTTCTAACCTGCGACACTATAGTGTTCTAATCTACGACACTATAGTGTTCTAATCTACGACACAATAGTGTTCTAATCTACGACACAATAGTGTTCTAACCTACGACACTATAGTGTTCTAATCTACGACACTATAGTGTTCTAATCTATGACACTATAGTGTTCTAATCTACGACACT
This sequence comes from Oncorhynchus kisutch, assembly GCF_002021735.2. NCBI lineage: Eukaryota > Metazoa > Chordata > Actinopteri > Salmoniformes > Salmonidae > Oncorhynchus > Oncorhynchus kisutch. The sequence continues at coordinate 43,265,948 of NC_034201.2, forward strand.
ATAGTGTTCTAATCTACGACACTATAGTGTTCTAATCTACGACACTATAGTGTTCTAATCTACGACACAATAGTGTTCTAACCTACGACACTATAGTGTTCTAATCTACGACACTATAGTGTTCTAATCTACGACACTATAGTGTTCTAATCTACGACACTATAGTGTTCTAATCTACGACACTATAGTGTTCTAACCTATGACAAAATTGTGTTCTAATCTTCAACACAATAGTGTTCTAACCTACGACACTATAGTGTTCTAATCTATGACACTATAGTGTTCTAACCTACGACACTATAGTGATCTAACCTACGACACTATAGTGTTCTAACCTATGACAAAATTGTGTTCTAATCTCACACATTATTGTTCTAATCTGACACAATAGTGTTCTAATCTTTGACACAAAAGTGTTCTAATCTGACAGTCTTGTTCTAATCTTTTACACAATAGTGTTCTAATCTATGACACAATTGTGTTATAATCTTTTACACAAAAGTGTTCTAATCTATGACACAATAGTGTTGTAATAGACATGCTGTTAGGGTTACATTGTGTGATGTCAAACAAACTCAGTGTATGGTTAGTCCAAGACTTGACCTCATGCCTCCATTGCCAAGGCTGGCAGCCCCCCAAAAAATAAAAACACCGTAAAACACTTCAAACATGAATCAAATAGAGTATTGTACAAAAAAAGCTGTAGTTACTGCAAAAACAAGGCATTTATAAAACAGTTTGACATGGTGATTGGTTTTGCTCAGTGCTATGTTCTCGATTAAATTTACACATGCCTTCCATATGTGATTTTTCTAACCAAACTGTTATTCTGGGTGTTTTTGAATTAGCTCTGGCTAGCCAAAACCAATGTGACGCACAACTCCGTACTGGGGTGGGTGTTTGTTTTGACTCCCCAAACGCTGATGGAGACGGGGAGCGAGAGGGAGGGATAGGGGTCATTTTGGGGAGACATGGGGGCTTTCCAGGGTTGGCTCACGCTCAACAGTTTTGTCTGAGGGTTACACTCCGCTAACTGAGTCACACCTCTGGTATTCCTCAGGGCTGAGGCTTGGAGTGGGCCGGGGGATTTCTGCCTGGGAAAAATTGCTCTGCGTTGCACACACAGGAGTCTGTGGTGTGGTTTTACAGCAGGCCAGGCAGGGCAGAGACGGCAGACCTGGGGCTGCTGGGGGATTATGTGCTGTCTCATCACTGCTACTACACTGTTCAGTCTTCAGCCCACACACTCATTGGCTCACATGTAACAGTTAGCCATACACATGGATAAACACAACAGTATTTGTAAAGGTCTTTGAATTAACTTCACAAAACTATTCTACATCTGCATTTTGCAACAATGATTTGAGTGGGAATTATTTAGCAGGAGAGACATTTTGAATCCATATACAACTTCCATGTTGTCCTATAGTACTTAATGTACTTAACTGGATTATTCACACGCTGAGGAGATTAACTCATTGTAAACATTCAAGATGAAGTATCTATGCAACCCATCACAGCCTCTGGGATTCCAGAACCATTCCAGCAGCTGTTTGTCATTTAAGCTTGTCAAGGCCAAATATCTGACTCTGAAACTTATTAACGAAGTTTCCCTTTACTGTTGTGAGACAAAACCACTAGGACTTCACAATATATTATATTGACAAGCATGAGCTGAAAACCATCTTAGACAGACAGGGGCTGAGCTTGACATAGCAAAGGATGTGACCATGTTCATTAGTCTAATCCAGACAGCTTTAACAGCATGGCGAGGCACCAAGGCTATAGTGGCTCTGAGTAACTTGGGTAATCCATTGGTCATGTCTGTGGCTACGTAGGTCTAAAAATAGTAGCCTTTCGGTGTGATTCCGTCACGCTTGGTCAATCACAATTAGGCTGAGGAACATTCAGAAATGCATTATTTTGGTCACCAGCTGGTCTGTGTGAAAAGTGATCAGTGTGCTTGAGAGAAGCCATGTGTTGCAATGCTTTTCTTCCATTCTGGTATAGCACATGATTGAACTATGGTTTCTCCCTCTTTCCCACAGTCGTGGATGGTTACAGCTCTTTTCCCAGATGTCAAGAGGCAGAAGAGGATACTGGACTTAACGGAATCACATGTGTGTTTGTGTGTGTGTTGTTTTAAACATCGGCTCACAACAAACCCCAAGCACCTCATCAGGGTACAAAACTAACACATAAATCAGTGTATCTTGTCTATTCTGCTTGTAGATGGAAATGACCCGACAGAAGGAGGAGGACATCTTGGAAGACATTTTGGCCAAGATTCAATCTGATCGCAGGTTGCAGACAAAGTGGTTTTTAAAGACCCGACACATGCAGTGTTCACTGTGAAAGTGAGAGAAGCTGCATTTTCTGCTATCAGTTTGAATCCTGGCTCTTTTCAATCCACATCTCGGAAGTTCAGCTTTACAGCGTGATTTAACTGTAACGGCAAAGACTGCATGCACGGTAAACGCTCAATCGGAAATGACCTTTACATGTCTACCACGGAATCTGTAACACTTTTCAGATTGAACAGAACCCTTAATATCTCAATGCCTGTGTCTCATACAAGAAATATTACTGGGACAGACAGTCAACCGGAATACTAATGGAACGCAGAGCCCGAGAGACAGAAAGAGAGAGATACGTCACAGCAGATATTATACTGAATGGGAACAGAACATGTGAATGTGATTCTCATTCAGTCCTAAAATCTAAAAAGACCAAATGTATCATCATTTGTCAATATTTGTCAATGACGCACTCAGCACAAGACTGTCAGAAATGGCGGGGGGGGCAGTTATTGACACATCACCCTTTGCCCATGTAAAGACAAGTTACTGGAGTCGACTCGACTATCACACGTTTGCCATAGTTGCTCTCAACAGTGTATTTGCTCAACTCAAACACGTTATGATTTATGTTTCTAGCTCTCTGGTTAATACAGGTCAATATTTGCGGAGGAGTCGTGAGCAGGGCTGGCAGTTCAGGGGGTTTTGGGTTTAGGTGAGGGCGAGCAGAGGGGGCTCAGGGTCCCGCGAGAGTGTCAGGACCTGAACAGGGCCAGTCTGACACCCCCTGTGTTTGCTGTTCCATAGCCCCTTCCTCTCTTCTCTCCTCTCATCTCCTTTCATCTCCCCACTTCCCTCATCTCCTCTCTTCTCTTCTCATCTCCTCTCCCCTCTTTGTTCCCCTCCCCTCCTCTCTCCTCTCCTTTCATCTCCCCTCCTCTCCTCTTCCCTCCTCTCCTATCCCCTCTTCTCCTCTTCTCCTCTCTTCTCTCCTCTCCCTTTCTCTCCTCTCATCTCCTCTCTCCTCTCCTCTCCCTTTCTCTCCTCTCATCTCCCCTCTCCTCTCCTCATAAATGTGCCAGGTGTGTTGAATGGCTGCCTGACTGTCTGCTGGTGAACTCACCTCAGCTACCCCACACCCATTTCTGCTCCTACCACTGCGGTATAGTTACAGGTCAGTTAGGTCTAAGGTCACAGGGGGCTGAGGCGAAATCAATACTGCACATCCTATGGTTAGTTCGTTTTAACCATAGGATGACTTTGATGATTCATTTTCAAAACATATATGAAAGATTTTCTATGTGCTGGGAAGCCAGGCTGTGCCCCCTCAGGCACTTGATCTCAGTATTGCCTGCAGGTCTCTCTGTCTCTCTGTGTGGGAGGGATGCGTCTATGATGAATGTCTTGATCCATCTTGTATAAACCTGTCCTATTTCATTTGCTTTGGGAGAGGATAATCCTGATTTCTTCTTGGCAGAGCACCAATAGCATTATTTCCCTCAGCTCAGCAGGAAGCATTAAAGGTTCAACTATGATACTATGATAAATGTTGGGGAACAGAGGTAGAAAAAGGAATATATACATTGTGATATCTCATGTTGTGCTATTAACTCTACTGAAGTTACATACAGGGTAGCCTAGTGGTTAGAGCGTTGGACTAGTAACCGAAAGGCTGCCAGTTCAAATCCCCAAGCTGACAAGGTACACATCTGTTGTTCTGCACCTGAACAGGCAGTTAACCCACTGTTCCTAGGCCGTCATTGAAAATAAGAATTTGTTCTTAACTGACTTGCCCAGTTAAATAAAATTATCTGTATTTCTTCATCAAAATTGAATTAACGGTAAATTAAACTGCTGACCTGCATCTCAACATTTGGGACAAAGTGATTACTTGGTGTGAAAATAATCCCTTCACCATCAAGGAAAGAAGTCACAGAGACTGACATACAGCTGCAGTGTCACGTGGAGGGAGTATTAAAGAGCCATGTAATCATTCATGGCTGTGGGGCAAATCCTCTAAGTGCAACTGCCATGGAGGCAGATGTGATACATCATTGCATCTGTGAGATGTGAGAGAGTAGGAGGGTGCAGAGAGGGGGGGGGGGGGGAGAGTAGGAGGGTGAGAGAGAGAGAGAGTAGGAGGGTGAGAGAGAGAGAGAGAGAGAGAGAGAGGGGGAGAGAGAGTAGGAGGGTGCAGAGAGAGAGAGATCAGATCTAGGAAGACGGTGGTCATTCATCTTTGGTGTTAATCCGTTAATGAGATTACACTGTTCTCCTCTTGTTGCTGCTCATCGATTAACACCGGATGTCGTCGCTCTCAAAGTCTCTCCCTTTAAAGCCATTGGCACCCTTTGGCCCCGTCAGTGCTCTGTTATCAAAACACCTTGCCCTCAAAGTCTCTCCCTTTAAAGCCATTGGCACCCTTTGGCCCCGTCAGTGCTCTGTTATCAAAACATCTTGTCCTCAAAGTCTCTCCCTTTAAAGCCATTGGCACCCAGTGGCCCCGTCAGTGCTCTGTTATCAAAACACCTTGCCCTCAAAGTCTTTAAAGAGGTAGTGGGGAAAGAGGAATAATCTTTAGAATTGTGATAGTGTTCTATTTCATAAATGTTGTTGTTGATTTAAAATGGAATATATCTTGAAACAAAAGTGGTGGTTTCCAAGTTCAAAATTATTGACACTATATAAACTAGTCACCCCGCAGTGTATGTTATTATACCCCTGATGAAGACAGATTGTCTGTCGAAACGTTGGATATTAGGTTATTAAACTATTGCATCTGAGCTCCTAGAATGTACGGCTCTTTTTCAGGAAATAGACATGACCACATCAGCAGGAGGACTTGTGACAAACCTCAACTTCCAGTCCATTTAGAAGAGTATCAGATTGTCAGAGCAAGCTGTCAAATATTTGACAAACAGCACCAATAAAAGTCCCATTCTGTTTCCATGGAAACTGAGAGTGAGAGAGAGAGAGAGAGAGAGAGAGAGAGAGAGAGAGAGAGAGACAGAGAGACAGAGAGAAAGAGAGAGAGAGAGAGAGACAGAGAGACAGAGAGAGAGAGAGAGAGAGAGAGAGAGAGAGAGACCTGCAGGCAATACTGAGATCAAGTGCCTGAATTGTAGGAATTGTTGTCAATGTTTTCTACTCCCAAAGTATGTTATTCAGCTTTTCTAGTCACAAAAATGTCACTGCACACCAAGATGGCTGTTGATGTGGGTAAGCCTTCAGCTACTTGAGTTCACTGATCAGCTGTTGTCAAAGGGGAAAGTACACATTATCCAGGCATAAATAGTTTGGTGGACAGCTATTCCACAAATAGTGCCTCAACAATACCCTGAAATGAGGTGATTAGTGATTAGTGAAATGTTTTAGACAGATTGGAACGAGTCACATAAATATAACAGAGGAAGATGTGAAAACATTATTCTGACCTTAGAACTACACTATGATATTACATTTGAAGAGTTTCATTCCAAAATGCTCTATCCACCAATTTATCCCATTTGTCATCAGATGACAATCATCAGATTGTTTATGGGTACCTTCACGTGTGTGTAAAATATATATTTTTTAAATTACAGTTCACAGATTTTTTATGAATAGATTTTGGATGGGTATTAAAATGGGTTTTGGTGCAGAACGAGTATACGAAGAATTTTGAACACCTGCTCTTTCCATGACATAGACCGACCATGAATCCAGAGGAAAGCTATGATCTCTTATTGATGTCACTTGTTAAATCCCCTTCAAACAGTATAGATGAAGGGGAGGAGACGGGTTAAAGAAGGATTTTTAAGCCTTGAGACAATTGAAACATGGATTGTGTGTGTGTGTGTGCCATTCAGAGGCTGAATGGGGAAGACAAAAGATTTAAGTGCCTTTGAATGGGATATTGTAGTAGGTGCCAGGCACACAGGTTTGTGTCAAGAACTGCAACGCTGCTGGGTTTTTCCACGCTTAACAGTTTCCTGTGTGTATCAAGAATGGTCCATCACCCAAAGGACATCCAGCCAACTTGACACAACTGTGGGAAGCATTTGGAGTCAACATGGTCCAGCATCCCTGTGGAACGCTTTTGACACCTTGTAGAGTCCCTGCCCTGATTAATTGAGGCTGTTCTGAGGGCGAAAGGGGAGGGGTGCAACTCAATATTTGTATACTCAGTGTATATCTATTGTTTAGCTGGAATGTTCGTATTCTGTATATACTGCTTCACTCATTTCATATGTATATACTGTATTCTACTGTATTTAGTCAATGCCATCTAATGCCATCAACTCAATCTAATATTTATATATTTCTTAATTCCATTCTTTTACTTTCAGATGTGTGTATCGTTGTGTATTGTTAGATATCACCGCGCTGTTGGAGCTAGTAACACAAGCATTTCGCTACAATCTGCTATAGTAATATATTTTGTGTATGTGACCAATAAAATGTGATTTAATTGTGATATGTGGTTGTCTCACCTAACTATCTGAAGATGAATCCCCTGTAAAATGCTCTGGATAACATCATCTACTAAATGACTAAAATTTCAAAACCCCTTTTCAAATATTAATGTCACAAATGTATAATTTGCACAGTTCTTTAAAAAATATATAAATTTGTCACATTTGATTGTGTAAAACCTAACAGTACCACTTACTTATCTGAGAATGAGGCGGATATGTAGCGTTTTGCAACAAAACATGAAATAGATTCCGAACCAATACACTACAGGTCAAAAGTTTGGCCACACCAACTCATTCAAGGGTTTTTCTTTATTTTTGACTTTTTTTCTACATTGTAGAATAATAGTGAAGACATCAAATCTATTAAATAACACATATGGAATCATGTAGTAACCAACAAAGTGTTAAACAAATCAAAATATATTTTATATATATATATAGTAGCCAAAGGGTGGCTACTTCTTCAAAGTAGCCATCCTTTGCCTTGATGACACCCTTAGAATTCTCTCAACCAGCTTCATGGGGTAGTCACCACAGGTGTGCCTTGTCAAAAGTACATTTGTGGAATTTCTTTCTTTCTTAATGCGTTTTAGCCAATCAGTTGTGTTGTGACAGAAGATAGCCCTATTTGGTAAAATATCATGGAGACGTATTCTAGTGGGTGTACCAAGCAAGAAGGCAGTAACTGCTGTCTAGGGTCAGAGGTCATGTCAGAGGTCAGGGTCAATATGAATCAAACATTACCTCAGAGTAAGACAACAGATAAGCACATTTCCACTGATCTGCCTACAATTAATTAACGCTTTCTTATGTTCTTAAACAGTAAAATGCTAATTTACAAACATTTCTGAAAATAGATATGTAGCATTTTGGAATGAAACTCTTAATTTATTTGATCAATCTGATCGCTCAATGATGTGTACACGTTATAACAGTATGAAGTGTAATACTGTAATTCTGCATTAAAAAAGTATGTCAACAAGTGTATGCTTTTTGAAGAGAAGAGAGGGAAACACCTTTCTCTTTTTCCATGCTGAAGAGTTGGGTCAGTGACCTACGCGTTACAAAGCTCAATGTAGTGGTGCAACAGAACAGACCGGTGTGGTGGCTGTGGCCTAGCTCCACTACGGCAGGTGTCGGGTTATGTCAGGGAAGTGCTCTATCCGGATATATCCTGGTGTGTCTTGAGAGGACAACTCACCCTCAAACACCTCATAGGGACAGTCAGTTAATATGCTATCGCTATCACACTATTTTTTAAACACATAAAATACTGTGTTTCTATGTCAAAATGTTTTGTTATCTTTCAGTCTTCTGTGACGTAAATAAAGTGTAATATTGGGATGCAAACTCAAAATGTAATACATTTCAACTCTATATCTGACATGGTACAGGTGTCTTCTTTTTTTTAAAGACCATAACCATGTGTGTGAGGTCTATACTTTTATTTAAAAGTAGATTTGTTTAAGACCGCCAAGTAACACGGTGTGACCCTGACTTAGCCCGCTAAAAGGTTATAAAGAGCACATGAGACATCTGATTTCCTAAAGCGTTGGAGAGATAATAATGTAGACTTATTGTAAGTTTGTCTTCCCGAGGGACACAGTGGTAGCATTTGTGACTGCCTCAAAAGCTCTACTTGTTCGTTATTATGTGTTGTACAACATTGCGTTCCTCTTGTTAAATCACAATGTTACTTCCTGATGACCTTTGTGTTGTGTCTGTTCCTGATGTGTTTGTTTATGATGAGTCAACAAACTGCCCGGCTGAATCTCTCTCATTTAAAGCCACCACTTCAGAGGAACAGAGCAGTGCTGCTTTATGCTGAGATTTTGCTTTGACGGCGGATGAAAGAGATTTAATCCTTTGTTCTGATTTATTAAAGTAGAGGGTATTGACAAATTGATCACACTGAAATAACTGACAAATCCTTATGACATTCATTTTTAAAGAGGAAGTGAAATCCATGTGGAGAGGAAATGAAACCCCATGCAGCTGTCTGCTGATGTTTATGATTCTTTTCATGTGACTATTTGAGAATTTCATTGCTTCCTTGTGTACAGTATGTAACGTAGTCAATGTATTCAGTATGTCAGGTCTGGCATTTCGGTTACTTGAGAGTCAATTACTTTTTTTATGGTCTCTTTAATCGTCCCCTCCCAATTTTAATTGTAATTTCAATCTGTTCCCTGGCCTCCAATGACTCCAGGCCTCTCCCATCTGGGCTACCAAGTCACATCTGGCTTCTCCTCTGGGCCTCGCTGGGCAGGGTGTGTGTGTGTGTTTGCGTGTCTGCTGCTGTGCATGTGTGTGTGTGTGTGTATGTGCATGTGTGTCTGTTTGTCTGTCTGTCTAGTCCTGTGGCCAGGCTCCCTTTCTCCAATGGGGCCCAGACTAGTTGTGTGGCACATCCTGTCCCTGTTCCCCACTTCCCTTCATGTGATTCCATGGTTGATTCTCCACTTCCCTTCATGTGATTCCATGGTTGATTCTCCACTTCCCTTCATCTGATTCCATGGTTGATTCTCCACTTCCCTTCATGTGATTCCATGGTTGATTCCCCACTTCCCTTCATCTGATTCCATGGTTGATTCTCCACTTCCCTTCATGTGATTCCATGGTTGATTCCCCACTTCCCTTCATGTGATTCCATGGTTGATTCTCCACTTTCCTTCATGTGATTCCAAGGTTGATTCTCCACTTTCCTTCATGTGATTCCAAGGTTGATTCTCCACTTCCCTTCATGTGGTTCCATGGTTGAGCGTTGATTTATCTCCCATCTCTCAGTGGCGGCTGCTGCTGCTGCCCACCTGGCAGCCTGATGCCCAGGAGGCCTGGCTGCCTGATCTCCTTCCAGTACATGACTGTGTTTCTGCGAATGAATCTGAGGAGCAATGTTTTTGATTCACATAATTCATATAGTTTGCCACTGAGGCTTTTGAGCTCACTCTGATCTGACACATCCAGACAGGAGTTGAATTGGTCGGTATGGCTGTCACAATCACAACCCACTGGGGCACAGACGTCAATTCAATGTCTATTCCACGTTGGTTCAATGTAATTTAATTGAAAATAAGTGCGGGACAACGTTGATTCAACCAGTGTGTGTGCAGTGGAAATGAACTGGAGGATAGTAGCCAGATCTGGCAAACATTATAGATTCAACAATGAATCCTAAAAAATTGAGTGAGTATCCTCAACTGATAGGGGCTGCAGGGTAGCCTAGTGGTTAGAGCATTGGACCGAAAGGTTGAAAGTTCAAATCCCTGAGCTGACAAGGTACAAATCTGTCGTTCTGCCCCTGCACAAGGCAGTTAACCCCACTGTTCCGAGGCCGTCATTGAAAATAAGAATTTGTTCTTAACTGACTTGCCTAGTTAAAGAAAAAAACTGTCATACAGAAGTTTAACAGAAGTGACTTCAGGAGATTTCATGTTCATGGCAAAAGGAAGCATGTGGGAATGTAAAGAAACACACAAAAAAAACTCCAGCTAAGAAAAATATCCCCAGGGTGACATACATTTGACAGGGAGACAAACGTGCACAAACATTGATAGCTTTACCAAACGCTCAGTTAAAAGACAGTGCTGCCACCATGTGGGCAGAAATAATATTGCATTGCATTTAGTCATGTCCTGACTACTGACGCTAAATCATGCCGATCAAGAATTTACTACTACTGTCATCATAAAACATGTATAAAACGCATAAAGGAGACCATCGATTTATCTTTAAAATAAGTGGCTATGAATCAGAATTTGTCAGGAGAATCACATACATCACATTTCCCTCTCTCATTATGCTTCTGCCTTTGTTTTCACAGGTGAGTAGTCTCTGGAAACACTAATAGGGGTGGCAGGTAACCTAGTGATTAAGAGCGTTGGGCCAGTAACCGAAAGGCTGAGAGAAATCTGCCAAGGTGGAAAAATCTTACGTTCAAGGTGGAAAAATCTTACGTTTACTGAGCAAGCTAGTAAACTCCAAACAACAACTGTCCCCCGGGCGCCGTTGACATCGATTAAGGAAGCCCCCCCCCCCTACCACCACCACCTCTTTGATTCAGAGGGGTTGGGTTAAATACGGAAGACACATTTCGGTTAAATGCATTCAGTTGTGCCTAAAATGTTGAATCATGAACAAAATGACTTGTTGGGTTTTTACTTTTAGGTCATTTTGTTTTATTAGAAAGAGGCATAAAAGTTAGACCGCTTGTGATAACAACCAATACTGTGCATCTAAAAAACATCACACCACTACATAATAACAATATATAAAAAAGTGAATTCATTTTACATAGGGGCAGGGGGAACTCCCATAGATACCATAAGTGAAAGTAGAGCCTCTGAGAGAGGTGATCATTCTGACAGCAGCTGTCAGGCAACAGTGATCCGTCCAATAGATAGATGGCTGTTAAAAAGATAGTGAGGACAGCCAGACTGATGTCTGTTTGTCACAGTGTGGGTGCGTCCCATAAGGCACCCTGTTCCCTATTCCCAGCTACCTGGTCATGCAATATATAGGGAACAGGGTGCCTTATGGGACACACCCACTGTGACAAAACAGACATCAGTCTGGCTGTCCTCACTATCATGTTAACACCCGTCTATTGGACAGATCAGTGCTCTGGCTCTTCCACCCTAGTCCAGAGTATAGATGTTCTCCTCCACAGGTCTCCTCATGCGGATCTCATAGACGATGTGAGGCGGCTCTTTGGCTGACAAACTAGAGGGACACAACATCATCACGCATTGATCATTCCTAATCAATGATAAGTAATTGGACTAATTGAAGCCTATACATTCTTCGTTCATTTATATGTCAAAATTTGTCTTCGTAATTAAAAACAAAATGTTTTGTGTTCAATTATATGTTTACAGTCGTGCTTAGTGTTTGCTTACCAGCCTGTCTTTAAAGCTCTTCTGTGAATCCCTCCTAGAGAAGAAAATAAATAGTTGAAATCAACTCAAATCAAAGTTTATTCGTCAATATGCATAGGAGGATACAGCATATTCAGCACATTGTAAACACTACAATGAAATACTTACTCTTAATTAGTTAGTGGTAATACACTGCTAAATGGGCAAACATTTCACATCACAGCAAGATGTCTGAATACGTGAGCATTACCACACTGGGCTTTTCTCGACAGAGGATGTGAGTTTGCAGTTACATACGTTTAAACCCCAATATGACCAAGGCCCCCATTATAAGTAGGAGCAGACTGAGGGAGAGAGAGAGCACTGGGATGTTGATCTGGAGAGAGAAGCTGGGAAGAGGCTCCTCCATCTGGTTACAGAGCACAGAGAGAAGAAGAAGGGTTAAACTCTTGGAGGGATTTGTTAGGCTTTCATATGGTAAATGTAAATGTTCGGTTATATGCCAGTGGCGATACTATATAGTAGTATATAAAATACTCACAAGTGTTTGCGAAGGGAAAAGACTGGTGTTCTGTCTTGGAATGGCTAGATGTGATGATTCAACAGCTCTCCAGTGTTCTAGAAAAGGAGACACCTCACAATGAAGATGTGGAAGGATGGTAAATCTCTCACTTGGCAGGACATTCAATCACCCCTGAGACATCATCAACCACTGCTGCTTGATTCTCTCGAAATGAAAACTCTCATTTCAACACGGTTTCCGATGAAATACACTGAGGACTGCATTGCACTGAACAGCGCAATGTGTTTCAAGATAATACTGCATAGTATAAAACGTAAAACATGTTTGAGGCTCTTTGTGATTAAACAGCCATAGAAAACGAGTTAGAATCTTGGTCTGAAACTATTCTCTGAGAGGGAAGTGTCCTCATTTTGAAAATGAAAGTTTGTAAGGCATGTAAGGAACTGTTAACATCATTTTTTTCTCCATTTGATTTGTAAGCACATTGAGCAACTTTGCGAGGCGAGTTCCAGGGAGTTTGATCATTGATGTCGTAACACTGGGAGGGTGAATGAAGGGTGATCGTCCGTTTTCATTCCTATCTAGTTAGGATTTCTCCATTTTTAACCACACATGAATCATCATTACGACCGTCAACACAACCCAAGAGGTTAAGAGGTCAGGCCTAGGTTCCTCTAGGGTTCGCATGAGATTAATACGATCTATTTATTGTATGTCTTTGATAGGAAATACGCATCTCGCATACATCAGGATCCCATGAGTTCACCCCTTTCTCTATTATACACTGACTCACCTGTGGTGGAAGGAGCTTCTGTAACATGTACAGTGGTGCTTGTTGGCAAAACGGTCACTGGAGCTAAGAAAACAATTCACAAATTCAAAACATACATTTTGGGAGAGTGAATTGCATTATGGACCAGTTTTGAGTTAATTACGTGCCATACAACAAATAGGGCCGGCGTGTTTTTTTTTGTGGACGAGAAAGCTAGAAAGACTAAGTTAATTGATTTCCATTGTTGCCCAAGAGTGTAGAGTAGTGAAAATAAATTATATCTCGCCACAAATTACCTTTCATGACCCTTAAGTTTTGAATAATTTTTTTGTCGTTGAAAATGCCATCTATGTCCACTCTGCAACAGTATGGCCCACTGTCTGTCCGCTTGACGTCGAGAATTCCCAGGTCCATTTCTCCCGCGAGGACATCACCTGCCAGTCTGTACCTGTCCGACACCTTGGAGATGACGCCATGTTTGTCTGTCTGCGCGAGGATGTTGTTGCACCAGAACGTGCCACATTCTCGTCCCCAGCACACGCGGCTCAAACCCAAACGGCTCACTGAATATTGACAGGACAATGTCGCAGTAGCACCTTCCATCACCTTGAATGCTGACACTGAACACCTGGCTGTTGAGCAGGGGGAAATAAACACAGGTATGACAAGGCTATTTCCACCTTCCAAAGGTTCCGTACACATCTTAACAACATCCCAAGGTCAACCACGAAACTTTCTCAATTTTGCCTCAAGTTTTGATCAAAGGGCTATATTTTGTAGCTTGCTACGCATCTCAATTCGGTTGCTATAATTATAGTAAAAGTATGGTAGTCTTCGAAACAGTAGGCCTATGTAGGTATGGAAAAACTAATACACAGCCATGTCAAATAACTCAAAGTAACACCAAAACACATTATTGTATGAAAACTGCCATGTCTAATGTTGAACAGTTAGACCTACTCAATGTAGCTGTGGACAGTTAGACCTACTCAATGTAGCTGTGGACAGTTAGACCTACTCAATGTAGCTGTGGACAGTTAGACCTACTCAATGTAGCTGTGGACAGTTAGACCTACTCAATGTAGCTGTGGACAGTTAGACCTACTCAATGTAGCTGTGAACAGTTAGACCTACTCAATGTAGCTGTGGACAGTTAGACCTACTCAATGTAGCTGTGAACAGTTAGACCTACTCAATGTAGCTGTGGACAGTTAGACCTACTCAATGTAGCTGTGAACAGTTAGACCTACTCAATGTAGCTGTGGACAGTTAGACCTACTCAATGTAGCTGTGAACAGTTAGACCTACTCAATGTAGCTGTGGACAGTTAGACCTACTCAATGTAGCTGTGGACAGTTAGACCTACTCAATGTAGCTGCCGAACGTTGAACAGTTAGACCTACTCAATGTAGCTGCCGAACGTTGAACAGTTAGACCTACTCAATGTAGCTGTGGACATTGAACAGTTAGACCTACTCAATGTAGCTGTGGACATTGAACAGTTAGACCTACTCAATGTAGCTGCAAACGTTGAACAGTTAGACCTACTCAATGTAGCTGTGAACAGTTAGACCTACTCAATGTAGCTGTGAACAGTTAGACCTACTCAATGTAGCTGTGAACAGTTAGACCTACTCAATGTAGCTGTGGACAGTTAGACCTACTCAATGTAGCTGTGAACAGTTAGACCTACTCAATGTAGCTGTGGACAGTTAGACCTACTCAATGTAGCTGTGAACAGTTAGACCTACTCAATGTAGCTGTGGACAGTTAGACCTACTCAATGTAGCTGTGGACAGTTAGACCTACTCAATGTAGCTGTGAACAGTTAGACCTACTCAATGTAGCTGTGGACAGTTAGACCTACTCAATGTAGCTGTGGACAGTTAGACCTACTCAATGTAGCTGTGGACAGTTAGACCTACTCAATGTAGCTGTGGACAGTTAGACCTACTCAATGTAGCTGTGGACAGTTAGACCTACTCAATGTAGCTGTGAACAGTTAGACCTACTCAATGTAGCTGTGGACAGTTAGACCTACTCAATGTAGCTGTGAACAGTTAGACCTACTCAATGTAGCTGCCGAACGTTGAACAGTTAGACCTACTCAATGTAGCTGCGGACAGTACACCTCCAGCCAAGGCCAAAGCTGCCAACCTGTCTAGAACAAAGCCGTTGGAGACCCGTGTCATTCTAGTAGTAAACAAAGGACACACAAAGAGTGAGGCTGTTTCTGTGGTGTTAGTCAGATTGTGGGGGCGGGGCATCCAACTCGAACTACACCCATGTACCCAATCATTCAACAGCCTAAACTCCAATTATTTGTACTTGTTTTAGATAACGTTTCCTTGCCTGAAAATGTTAGGAGGACGAGGATCCAACGACGGGGGGAAAACGGTCCAGAACTAGCAGCCATCTTGTGTATCCAGTGTGTAGGAGTGGAGGGTGTGTGCTGGGAATGGGCAGGGTGGTGCAGAGACAGGGCATCTGAATGGGCAGCTGTGTTCTCGTGGGGGCCACTGCTTGTGACATCTCCAGGCAGGACAGCCACAGCCACTGTGACCCCTCTGCTAACCTCCTCCTATGGCAGGGCCGGGAGCGAAGAAAAGGCCCATTGTTGACGGAATTTTCATCTGCATATACCAGAGTAAACAAACTGATGATTTAGGAGGCTCATCTCCCAGGGTACACAATGTGTTTTTAAAAGCTAACCCATAGCCAAAGGTTATGACTAGCCAGTTCCCCAAATCCTTAAATTGATGTAAGGCTTTTAGTAGTTTTTAACAATGTATTAGTGGAAAAATCAATTGTGTAGCAAATGAATAATTAGACACATTAGAATTTCAAGTTAGAATTTTTATTATCATGCAACAGATTGGGTTTGAACAAGACAATATACCCCAAAATTGGGTAAAGAAGACCATTTTCCGAAGAATGTCGCGATTATGTGTGACTTTTCACTGCCTTTGTATGCCTGGGTGATGTTGCAGATGGGTGTAGCTAAATGTCCTGGTTAGAGGACATGGAGGGGATAGAAAACCATAGCACACTTCCTGCTAAGTCATTGCTTTTCATTTCATCAGGCATTAAAGCTGATGCCATTTTTTATTTTGGTCACTTTTAGGCTAGTACATAAAAAAATGATCTGGTCATCATAATCAATTGAAACATACACTGTTAACAAATCCAATGAAATGTTATTGGTGACATGCACATGGCTAGCAGATGTTATTGGTGACATGCACATGGTTAGCAGATGTTATTGCGAGTGTAAAGAAATGCTTGTGCTTCTAGTGTTAGTGCTGAATACACAAAGGAAGCCATATTAGTAAGGCCCTTTTTTAAAAATAAACCTTTCAATAACACAAATCAACTGTTTGGTTCACTTATCAGCAAACACTACTGATTCTGTAGTGACTTTTGTCTTGTCCGGCTGAATCATTAGCCTTTAAGTCAACCTCAGCCTTGTAACACAGAGCTACTGCACTACTACACTACTGCACTATACTGTACTACTGTACTACTGCACTATACTGTACTACTGCACTATACTGTACTACTGCACTATACTGTACTACTGCACTATACTGTACTACTGCACTATAATGTACTACTGCACTATACTGTACTACTGCACTATGCAACATGTTAACAGCGTAAGTGTGGTGGCGAAGTGTCCGTGCTCCGTCAGTAGATATCCTCATAGTAGTCTCTCTCGTTGTCCTCTATCTGATAGACGTTCTCTACAGCCGTCTCTCGAGTGTGCAGGCCCAAGCTGGACACTGAGTTTCTGTACAGGACTGAGCCGCCAGAGCGCTGTGGTCTGACAAAGGAAAGACCAATAAATGCAGAGCTAAGCGAGATGCTGTAGCTTGACGTACTGTATTGTCCTTCTACATTATACTGCTTAGTTTCTGATCCAGTTGAATTTATGCTGAGAAAAGTTTTGGAGTGTTGGTGTAAAATCTGACATAGGAAATAAAGTTTGTATTGATTGTATTGATTTAGGACAGGGCTACTTGTTTTGTACAGTATTGAGAATCCCATATATTTTTCAGCTGTGACGTTTCACAAAAAGTTCTGAACCTTTCTATTCTCATAGTTTCTACAGATTGTAAATTAAAGAAACACATTTTTAGGTAAGAGTATTATTATACTATTGATCCATTGACCAAGACTTTTCACATCACCCAGCAGCCATTCCTGAACCTGTGACCAAAAACTAGAATCCAGGGTCATTTTGGGTATCAGTTCATAAACCATGTGCCATGGAATCAGTATATCGAAAATCTCTACCCATCTAATTTTCACTCTATATGGTACAGCTGTCAAATGTTTGGCTCCTAAATGAAACTGGTATACTCTCCCCCTTCCACTTGCCTCTTCCATTTTTGTGGTAATGATGCAATTTAGTTGGTTGTAATTTTGGGTAGAGCAGACATTTCCATATATTTTTGTTAGTTGCACGTGTGACATAACTCCACCATTCCTATTTATGATATAATTTACAAAGATTATACAGTTTTAAAAAATAATGTTTTTTTTTAAATCAGTTAGTATATTTGAGTTTAACTATAATATTTGTTGTAACATTTTGTTCTGTCTTTTCTGGTGGATTAAAATGAAATTGCAACCAACTTTCAATGGCTTGTTTTAAAATAGTGATGTGGACTGGATCTTTGTATTCACCACTTGGGTCCCGTTTCAGGAATAATGAAAGCAGACATTCTGCTTGAGGATCTGATAATCTACCATTTGTAAAGGAGTGGTTAAAACATAATAAAACAATAATGGTCATCTGAGTACATCAATAAAGGTCTGGTATACTTCAACTGGTGTACTTCAACTGGTATACTTCAACTGGTATACTTCAACTGGTATACTTCAACTGGTGTACTTCAACTGGTATACTTCAACTGGTGTACTTCAACTGGTATACTTCAACTGGTATACTTCAACTGGTATACTTCAACTGGTGTACTTCAACTGGTATACTTCAACTGGTGTACTTCAACTGGTGTACTTCAACTGGTATACTTCAACTGGTGTACTTCAACTGGTATACTTCAACTGGTATACTTCAACTGGTATACTTCAACTGGTATACCATCCAGCCCTGGAGTTTTCCCAGACTTTAATTGCATCATGTTCCTCCTCTGTAATTTGTCTTTCACATGAGTCTTTTTGTACAGCTGTTCATTTTACATGATTAATAGAGAATAAATCCTTGCAATGAACTTTGGTTAGTGGAGATGGAGGAGACTGAAACGAAAACATGTGTTTAAAGTACTTTGCTTCCTCTTTCAAATGATCGTTTGGTGAGTTATGGGTGACTCCGTTATTTGTAAGTTTCAGTAAATTAGTTTCAGTCAATTATTTTTGGTAGCATTTCTATGCTGAAGATTAAAAAATAATTTGGTGTATTTTTTCCCAATATCCAGTTTGCTTTATTTTATAATATATTCCACTTGATCTTTCTTGAATAAGTTTCTCCATTTATTTTAGTTACAATTAGCGATCTGCTGTACGTATGTTATGACAGAAAAAGTCCGTTATAAATAAATTCTGTCCTGGTTAAAAACAACTTGTCACCCAATAGGATTTGATTAAATTACCAAATTCCTCGCCCACGTGGAAATGATGTAAGAATAATGTACAGTGCATTTGGAAAGTATTCAGACCCCTTTACTTTTTCATCATTTTGTTACGTTACAGCCTTGTTCTAACATTGATTAAATCGTCCCCCCCCCCCCCCCCCCTCATCAATCTACATACAATACCGCATAATGACAAAGCAAAAACTGGTTTTTAGACATTTTTACAAATAAAAAATAATAATAAGGGAAAATCACATTTGCATAAGTACTCAGACCATTGGCGCAGTACTTTGTTGAAGCACCTTTGGCAGCTATTACGGCCTCATCTTCTTGGGCATGACACTACATGCTTGGCTCTGGCAAAGTGACCATCGGGTTCTTGGTCACATCCCTGACCAAGGCCCTTCTCCCCCGATTGCTCTGGCGGCCAGCTCTAGGAAGAGTCCTGGTGGTTCCAAACTTCTTCCATTTAAGAATGATGGAGGTCGCTGTGTTCTTGGAGACCTTCAATGCTGCAGGTACTCTTCCCTAGATCTATGCCTCGAAAACAATCATGTCTCGGCACTCTACGGACAATTCCTTTGATGTCATGGCTTGGTTATTGGTCTGATATGCAATGTCAACTGTGGGAACTTATATAGACAGGTGTGTGCCTGTCCAAATCATGTCCAATCAATTGAATTTACCACAGTTGGACTCAAATCAAGTTGTAGAAACATCTCAAGGATGATCAATGGAAACAGGATTCACCTGAGCTCAATTTCAAGTCTCATATCAAAAGGTCTGAATACTTATGTAAATAAGGTATTTCTGTTATTTGTATTTAATAAATTAGCATAAAATTGGGGTACTGTGTGTAGATTTGTGAGTCACATTTTTATCTAATCCATTTTACAATAAGGCTGTAACATAGCAAAATGTGGAAAAGTCAAGGGGTCGGAATACTTTCTGAATGCACTGTATGTCCAAACTACTGAGCTACAGAGAACAACTATATATGCAAATTATTTGATGGTCTGACCGCATTCTGTCATCTATCAACACAGCAAGAAAATCTATACAGTACCAGTCCAAAATTTGGCCACACCTACTCATTCAAGGGTTTTTCTTTATTTTTTACTTTTAAAATTGTAAAATAATAGTGAAGACATCAAAACTATTAAATAACACATATGGAATCATGTAGTAACCAAAAAAGTGTTAAACGAGATTCTTCAAACTAGTCACCCTTTGCCTTGATGACAGCTTTTCACAATCTTGGCATTCTCCCAATCAGCTTCACCTGGAATGCTTTTCCAACTGTCTTGAAGGTGTTCCCACATATGCTGAGCACTTGTTGGCTGCTTTTCCTCCACTCTGCAGTCCAACTCATCCCAAGCCATCTCAATTGGGTTGAGGTCAGGTCATCTGATGCAAGCTTGGTCAAATAGCCCTTACACAGCCTGGAAGTGTGTTGGGTCATTGTCCTGTTGAAAAACAAATGATAGTCCCACTAAGCGCAAACCAGATGGGATGGTGTATTGCTGCAGAATGCTGAGGTAGCCATGCCGGTAAAGTGTGCCTTGAATTATAAATAAATCACAGAGAGTGTCACCAGCAAAGCACCCCCACACACCACACCTCCTTCTCCATGCTTCACGGGGGTAACCACACATGTAAAGATCATCCGTTCACCTACTCTCCGTCTCACAAAGACACGGCGGTTGGAAACCAATCTCATCAGACCAAAGAACAGATTTCCACCGGTCTAATGTCCATGGCTCGTGTTTCTTGGCCCAAGCAAGTCTCTTCTTATTATTGGTGTCCTTTAGTAGTGGTTTCTTTGCAGTAATTCGACCATGAAGGCCTGATTCACGCAGTCTCCTCTGAACAGTTGATGTTGAAATGTGTCTGTTACTTGAAATCTGGGAGGTGCAATTTGAGGTGCAGTTAATTGCCGATTTCTGAGGTTGGTAACTCGAATGAACTTATCCTCTGCAGCAGAGGTAACTCTGGGTCTTCCTTTCATGTGACGGTCCTCATGAGAGCCAGTTTCATCATAGCGCTTGATGGTTTTTGCGACTGCACTTGAAGAAACTTTCAAGGTTTTTTAAATTTTCCGCATTTACTGACCTTCATGTCTTAACATAATGGTTGCCTGTTGTTTCTCTAAGCTTATTTAAGCGGTTCTTGCCATAATATTTGGTCTTTTATCAAATAGGGCTGTCTTCTGTATACCACCCTGTATAACACAACTGATTGGCTCAAACGCATTAAGGAAAGAAATTCCACAAATTAACTTTTAACAAGGCACATCTGTTAATTGGCAGGTAGCCTAGTGGTTAGAACATTGGACTAGTAACTGAAAGGTTGCAAGATTGAGTCCCTGAGCTGACAAGGTAAAAATCAGTCATTTTTCCCCTGAACAAGGCAGTTAACCCACTGTCCCTAAGCCATAATTTAAAATAATAATTTGTTCTTAACTGACATGCCTAGTTAAATAAAGGAAAAATACATCAAATTGAAATGCATTCCAGGTGACTACCCCATGAAGCTGGTTGAGAGAATGCCAAGAGTGTGCAAAGCTGTCATCAAGGCAAAGGGTGGCTACTTTGTAGAATCTCAAATATAAAATATGTAACACTTTTTTGGTTAGTACATGATTCCATATGTGTTATTTCATAGTTTTAATGTCTTCACTATTATTCTACAATGTAGAAAATAGTAGAAATAAAGAAAAACCCTGGAATGAGGAGGTGTGTCCAAACCTTTGACTGGTACTGTATATCTCACTAGATCAGAATGTTTAAGCCTCCATTTATCTGCTAGTTCCAATATATCTATGATATTCGTGATTTCCTTAAGTGCATGAGGGTGATTGATCACTGATCATCTTGTCTTATTATCTGCTAAGCCATTACACTTATAACTGGCTATACTTATTTCACCATTTGCAATAATGAGATACACATTTCAATTCTATTTATCATTATACATGTTTGTAAACTTACCATTTAAAAAGTAACATAATGATTGAGTGTCCATATAGCTGTACCATGGTATTTGCACTGCTACTGAGTAAACCTCCAATTGTTCTCCACTATTCCAGCCACTAAAGCCTCCTTATTGTTTCACTTCCTCAGTCAGTTGTGGTCTTGGGTCACTTCCTCAATCTGTTGTAGTCTTGGGTCTCATTAGTCATAATTACAATATTACCTCATACACATGTACCATAGACCTAATGGTTTTGCTAATTAGGCCTACATGTCCCATCGATAGATATTGCACAGTGATTCAGTCATTCTCTTGGCATATCGTGGTGATTCAACTACTGTATCAGTTGGAAGAGTTATAGTAGTCATGATAACAGTCTACTTACATTTGGAGTCCCATGGCAACTCTTTCCCATCGCTTTCCTGTAATTACATCGGTAAGATGTTCACCGAGAGAATTTGTTCTTATTATACAGGCAATGGTATAGATAGTGTGTACTTACTCATGACGAGTACAGACACAATCCCCACCCCTGTCAGAACAAGCAGAATGGACCCCAGGATCACAGCCAGGTTGTGGCCTCTCGTCTCCTGTAGACATCACAGATTCATATCAGTTAAAAACGGCATCTCACAGCAGTGTTTCGGATTTTTTGTTTTGCAGGAATTTGCAGTATGTTGTCAAGCTTACTGATTTTGATTCTCTGTAATATAGCGTGGATGAATACTCAGTGGATATTGTGGTCACAGGACCTACACAATGAGGAAGTAAAAGTATGTTTTCACATGTAAGAAGAATACTGCAATAATATAATATATATATAATATAAAATAAGACTTCTATGGACATGACGTTATTCGGTAGGCTGTGTTCCGTACCGTGGTCGTCCATGGTTTGTGGGGTTATGGTCACATTGGCAGATGTCTGGGATGTTGTCGGGACACGTGCTGAACTCAGACAGTAAAAAAATACTAACTGCTCAGCTTGAACAAGTAGACATGCTGTGAAATCATACTATTCCTTTAGTAGAGGCTCACAATTCTCATCCGATAAGCATCAAGTTATGTCCTGGCCTGTCGTGCGTTCTTTACCTTTCTCAATGGTCAAGCTGACATGATATTTCTCATCGTTGAACCATCCAACGTACTGCACTCGACATCCATACGTTCCAGAGTCTTTCTCTGTGATATTGGAGATGGTTAGAGTGACGTCCCCAGTCTTCAGCTCACCCAATAACTGATACCTAACTGACGATCTACGTGTCACTTCAGACCCATCAGTTGAGATTATTTCATTGTCACAACCACCAGAGCTCGGGATGATTCCTTTTCCCCAGCAAATGTGTTGTAGACCATGAGATTTGGCATCATATTTAAATGGCAGAGTGATATTCTGACCCTCAATACCAATGATTTGACTGCATTCACTGACTGAAAATGAGAGAGAAGAAGTAGTGAGAACTTAATTTTATTTGAAATCCTATTCATTTACTTATTAACCAGGTTAAAATAGATATATCGAGCATCACTAACCTGAAAGTAGACAGAGGAGAAACCAGCCTGAAATGCACCGAGTCTCCATGATCGGGTTTTGTCACTTTCTCACTCATGTGTCAGGTCTTTAATAAACTCAAATCAAATCGCCTGGTCACATGACTTCCTCTCCTTCACAACTACTGACAGCTGTTTCCTTTGCGCTCGGATAAGCAGAGGGTCAGTGTTCTTCTGTTTTACCCTTCTAAATATTGCACACAGACTTGCACATGTTTTAGGCATGTTCACATAATTCATAATTTATTGAAAATAAATTAAATCCAGTGTATGATTGTATGAAATACATCCACAGGTACACCTCCAATTGACTCAAATTATGTCAATTAGCCTATCAGAAGCTTCTAAAGCCATGACATCATTTCCCAAGCTGTTTAAAGGCACAGTCTGAACCACTGGAATTGTGATATAGTGAATTATAAGTGAAATAATCTGTCTGTAAACAATTGTTGGTAAAATTACTTGTGTCATGCACAAAGTAGATGCCAAAACTATAGTTTGTTAACAAGAAATTTGTGGAGAGGTTGAAAAACGAGTTTTAATGACTCCAACCTTAGTGTATGTAAACTTCCGAGTTCAACTGTATGTTTGGATCACCCTATATGTCTGTAGGAGCTTCATAGTTCTGTGGATCTGCATGGTGTCTTAAGTCCTCTCACATGGGTTCTTTCACTGGGGTGTTCCTGCTGCAGACACTGGGGGAACTGGCAGGTTCTCCTCTGGTGCGGCTATTCCTTGACAGTCTCCGACCTATAGATGCACAGTGGCAGTGCATAGAAAGAGAGAGGTGGGGGCAGACAATGCTTTAGTAATGTCCCAAGGTAGCAGACCTGGGTTCAAACACTATTTGAAATCTTTCAAATACTTTACTTTATCCTTCTTGGAGTTTAAGGTGAGCAGGATGTTTCTATTGGTTTCATTGCAACAGGCTCAATCAAGCACAGACATTATTGGTATGAGAATGGCACAGCTGTTTTATGGGCTCCTGACTAATTCTGCAATTTAAAAAAATAAAAATATTATTACCAAAAATAGCTTCTGGACATCAGAACAGCGATCACTAACATTGATTTATATGAAGATTTCTACTTCAACGAGTTGGAGACACAGGACATACTTCTCCCACCGGACCGGGCCCTAATCCCTGAGACGTAGGACATACTGCTCCCCCCGGACCAGGCCCTAATCCCTGAGACGTAGGACATACTGCTCCCCCCGGACCAGGCCCTAATCCCTGAGACGTAGGACATACTTCTCCCCCCGGACCGGGTCCTAATCCCTGAGACGTAGGACATACTTCTCCCCCCGGACCGGGCCCTAATCCCTGAGATTTAGGACATACTGCTCCCCCCGGACCGGGCCCTAATCCCTGAGACACAGGACATACTTCTCCCACCGGACCGGGCCCTAATCCCTGAGACGTAGGACATACTGCTCCCCCCGGACCGGGCCCTAATCCCTGAGACGTAGGACATACTGCTCCCCCCGGACCGGGCCCTAATCCCTGAGACGTAGGACATACTTCTCCCACCGGACCGGGCCCTAATCCCTGAGACGTAGGACATACTGCTCCCCCCGGACCAGGCCCTAATCCCTGAGACGTAGGACATACTGCTCCCCCCGGACCAGGCCCTAATCCCTGAGACGTAGGACATACTTCTCCCACCGGACCGGGCCCTAATCCCTGAGACGTAGGACATACTTCTCCCACCGGACCGGGCCCTAATCCCTGAGACGTAGGACATACTTCTCCCACCGGACCGGGCCCTAATCCCTGAGACGTAGGACATACTGCTCCCCTGGACCAGGCCCTAATCCCTGAGACGTAGGACATACTTCTCCCACCGGACCGGGCCCTAATCCCTGAGACGTAGGACATACTGCTCCCCTGGACCAGGCCCTAATCCCTGAGACGTAGGACATACTTCTCCCACCGGACCGGGCCCTAATCCCTGAGACGTAGGACATACTTCTCCCACCGGACCGGGCCCTAATCCCTGAGACGTAGGACATACTTCTCCCACCGGACCGGGCCCTAATCCCTGAGACGTAGGACATACTGCTCCCCCCGGACCAGGCCCTAATCCCTGAGACGTAGGACATACTTCTCCCACCGGACCGGGCCCTAATCCCTGAGACGTAGGACATACTGCTCCCCCCGGACCAGGCCCTAATCCCTGAGACGTAGGACATACTTCTCCCACCGGACCGGGCCCTAATCCCTGAGACGTAGGACATACTGCTCCCCCCGGACCAGGCCCTAATCCCTGAGATTTAGGACATACTGCTCCCCCCGGACCAGGCCCTAATCCGTGAGACGTAGGACATACTGCTCCCCCCGGACCAGGCCCTAATCCCTGAGATTTAGGACATACTGCTCCCCCCGGACCAGGCCCTAATCCCTGAGACGTAGGACATACTGCTCCCCCCGGACCAGGCCCTAATCCGTGAGACGTAGGACATACTGCTCCCCCCGGACCAGGCCCTAATCCCTGAGACTTAGGACATACTTCTCCCACCGGACCAAGCCCTAATCCCTGAGACGTAGGACATACTGCTCCCCTGGACCAGGCCCTAATCCCTGAGATGTAGGACATACTGCTCCCCCGGACCAGGCCCTAATCCCTGAGACGCAGGACATACTGTTCCCCCTGGACCAGTCCCTAATCCCTGAGACGCAGGACATACTGTTCCCCCTGGACCAGGCCCTAATCCCTGAGACGCAGGACATACTGCTCCAACCGGACCAGTCCTTAATCCCTGAGAAGTAGGACATACTGCTCCCCCTGGACCAGGCCCTAATCCCTGAGACGCAGGACATACTGCTCCCCCTGGACCAGGCCCTAATCCCTGAGACGCAGGACATACTGCTCCACTCGGACCAGGCCCTAATCCCTGAGACACAGGACATACTGCTCCACTCGGACCAGACCCTAATACCTGAGACACAGGACAGCCTTAAATGCAGCGAGTCTCCATGATGGGGTGATGTAAAGTTAAAATGCGGCTGAGATGCAAAAATATACTTCATTTAATTCCATGCTCGAATTAATACAATAAAGTACAAAAAGTCCTAATTTAAAAAATGAGAATGTGGACAAGATCAGGACACAGGACGCATATTACTGTAGCTCCAGGTATAAATGGGGCGTCAGATGTGTGTCAGGTGACTTCCTTCCCATCTGCTGTCAGTTGTTTCCCATGCAGTGTTTTCCCATGCAATCAGAAAGGCAGAGAAGGTCAGTGTGATTTCTAACGCAAACCAAGCGGGTTGAAGCGCGAGGCTAAACTTCTCCACTGTTTTGACCCCACAGCTAGTTTCACTTCTATAATAATATTGTGCGTGTAATTAACCGTTTTCTCTTGTCAATTCTGTGGAAGGATGCAGTCTACCACTTTGTTTAGAATCAAGTCTCATTGACAGGGGTCTCTTGGGTAATATTACATCTAATAACAATAAAAACAATGCACAGTCAGCAGAAATAATGAGTCACCTCTTTCACTTCCACTCTGAGAGACAAACTGTTGAAACAGCTAAATATATCGCTGCCAATATTAGCCCCCGAACAAAGAATTGTTAAAGTAGAACTCAGAGTAGACAGTTGCAACACACGGATTGAGCTAATGCCCGAATTGAAGAAGACAAGTAACAAGTAACATATAATGATTGAAGGAAAAAAATTGTAATTCTCCTGACAGTTTAAAAATGCTTCACCATTCACTGAGAAGAAGTGCTAGGATCAAAACAGGGATGGAGACGATTGCTCCCACTCTCACTGTGTGCCCTATGTACCTTTCCAGGGATGGAGATGCCATGTTCTGCTGTGGGTTATAGTCATAGTTTTTGTTTTGGGCATTGTGGTTGAAGAGAAAGTTGAAATAGAAAATGTATTTGCATAAGATTTGCATTTTTGCAACATAAAAAGATTTACGAAAGGCATTTATTTTTATGTACAATATTCTGGTTGTATGTATCCTTAGCATTGGCACACTGTGGATAAGATCTACTTCATACCCGCTACAGTACCTTGATTCTCTTGACAAGACCTATTACAGGGGCCTGTAGTGATGTCATAAAGGGTGGCAGGTAGCTTAGCGCTGAAGAGCGTTGGCACAGTAACCGAAAGGTTGCTGGTTTGAACCCCCGAGCTGACTAGGTGATAAATCTGTCAATGTGCCCTCGAGCAAGGCACTAAACCCTAATTGCTCCTGTATGTCACTCTGGATAAGAGTGTCTGCTAAATGTAAAAAATAAATAAAGGATATTTTTCAAAGAAAGAAAGATCCACTATATTTTAGACTGTATTGTTGTTTTGATCTGAATGTGCAATACAGGTTTATCATCTTCATAATGATGGTGGTGTTAAGGTCACATACCTTGTCTACTCCTCTCTGGTGTGAGACAATGGGTGTGCTGGGGCAGTGGGTGTGCTGGGGCAGTGGGTGTGCTGGGGCAGTGGGTGTGCTGAGACAGTGGGTGTGCTGAGACAGTGGGTGTGCTGGGGCAGTGGGTGTGCTGAGACAGTGGGTGTGCTGAGACAGTGGGTGTGCTGAGACAGTGGGTGTGCTGAGACAGTGGGTGTGCTGAGACAGTGGGTGTGCTGGGGCAGTGGGTGTGCTGGGGCAGTGGGTGTGCTGGGGCAGTGGGTCTGCTGAGACAGTGGGTGTGCTGAGACAGTGGGTGTGCTGAGACAGTGGTGTGCTGAGACAGTGGGTGTGCTAGGGCAGTGGTCTGCTGAGACATTGGGTGTGCTGGGGCAGTGGTCTGCTGAGACAGTGGGTGTGCTGGGGCAGTGGTCTGCTGAGACAGTGGGTGTGCTGGGGCAGTGGTCTGCTGGGGCAGTGGTCTGCTGAGACAGTGGGTGTGCTGGGGCAGTGGGTGTGCTGGGGCAGTGGGTCTGCTGAGACAGTGGGTCTGCTGAGACAGTGGGTGTGCTGAGACAGTGGGTGTGCTGAGACAGTGGGTGTGCTGAGACAGTGGGTGTGCTGAGACAGTGGGTGTGCTGAGACAGTGGGTGTGCTGAGACACTGGGTGTGTTGGGGCAGTGGGTGTGCTGAGACAGTGGGTCTGCTTGCGCAATTGGGACAACAGTTGGAACAACTGGTGTTACAGGACAACAACAACATATTTATGTTTAAAAGCTCATCAAATAAGGTGACATTACAGATGTTTTCAAAATTATAACTATGGTCTTTACAGGCTTGTTGTTTCTCGAAAAAGTACATATTTTGCATAGTAGCTAGCGATGGCTCTTAGTGGAATGAAATAATTATTCATGATTTCACATGCATCAACGAATCAGAAGCCACACCTTTATATTCACGATTCCAGTTGTATATTCTCACCTTGTCGAACAATTTAAACGAGCGGTGTGCGTCAGGTCGGTGTGCGTCAGGTCGGTGTGCGTCAGGTCGGTGTGCGTCAGGTCGGTGTGCGTCAGGTCGGTGTGCGTCAGGTCGGTGTGCGTCAGGTCGGTGTGCGTCAGGTCGGTGTGCGTCAGGTCGGTGTGCGTCAGGTCGGTGTGCGTCAGGTCGTTGAACAGTTCTGTCAGCTCCACGCGGCAGTAGTACAGTCTCCCTCTCTGGCGTTGTAGATAGTGAGAGAGACATCTCTCTGCAGCTCCCCTGGTAACCTGGTAACCTGTGTCTGTAGGTCGTCCTGTAGGTCACCTCCGCTAGTATCAGTGACTGTGTTATCACAGCCGAACAGAGACTGCTCTGCTTCTCTTCCCCCCTCACACACTGCGGGTAGGAACGCCCTCACACACTGCGGGAAGGAACGCCCTCACACACTGCGGGCAGGAACGCCCTCACACACTGCGGGTAGGAACGCCCTCACACACTGCGGGGTAGGAACGCCCTCACACACTGCGGGTAGGAAATACACAAGCACACATGTTAAATGGGACTTCAACGCCAGTCTCAGACAAACAGAAGAGTGTGTAGAGATTTCCTTGTTTTTGATAGATCTGTTTTACCTAACTCCACAGAGAGACCGTGAGGAAGGTATTAACTTATTGATACTATTAAGTGTAGACAGCATTGTCGTTGTGTTCAACGAAACCAAACAGAGACAAATCAGTTTTGTCTCACTATCTAGTACTACTTCCCTTTATAACTGATTATCAAAAGGCTCTCAAAGATCTGTGTCACAGTCAATAGGATGTGCAAATCAAGCCTCAAACAACGCACCACTTCTCTGGCATCGCCCACAAGCCTGGCCAAGATCTCAGAATTCACACACCAGGGGGAGTAGTGAGACTGCTTTTTAAGTCTGTCAAATACTCAAAAATCAGCATTACTGTTCAAACATGGACTTGTGTATCGTAAGTGAAGTGAATAATAATAGTAATAATAATATATATATATTATTACTATTAATACTATTTTACTACTATTATTTATATATATAAATATATATATATATATTTATATATTTATTATATTTGGTCATCTCTATGAATATGATTTGCCAAATTATCTGTCTGTCATAGTGTCATTGTGAAGTGATTTCCCATGATAACTATGTATGTAGTTTCCAACCTGCGGTTTGTTTAGACACTCAGCCAGGGATAAAATCCCCTATCGTCTCAATCCCCTATCGTCTCAATCCCCCATCGTCTCAATCCCCCATCGTCTCAATCACCCATCGTCTCAATCACCCATCGTCTCAATCACCCATCGTCTCAATCACCCATCGTCTCAATCACCCATCGTCTCAATCACCCATCGTCTCAATCACCCATCGTCTCAATCCCCCATCGTCTCAATCCCCCGTCGTCTCAATCCCCCGTCGTCTCAATCCCCCGTCGTCTCAATCCCCCGTCGTCTCAATCACCCATCGTCTCAATCCCCCATCGTCTCAATCCCCCATCGTCTCAATCCCCCATCGTCTCAATCCCCTATCGTCTCAATCCCCTATCGTCTCAATCCCCATCGTCTCAATCCCCCATCGTCTCAATCCCCCATCGTCTCAATCACCCATCGTCTCAATCACCCATCGTCTCAATCACCCATCTTCTCAATCACCCATAGTCTCTTTATTACATCACTAGGGAGGAGTGGAACTAAGATAGGAAGACATGTCGGCTACAAATGTTTGACTTGTGCTTTTCATCGTAGTAATGTGGGGACAGGATATTAAAACGAGTGCAGTAAAAGTCTTACCCTAAAAGCTCTTTCACAAAAAAAATGCAGTGATCATAATAACAAGAGGTAATAATACTAGAATATACATTTAAAGAGAAAAAACAAATCACACAAACTACATTGAGAGTTAGAGAACAGTAGAGTGCAACAGGTGGAAAATTATACAGGGAAATCCTTACCTTGAAAGCTCTTTCCCAACAATGCAGTGATAATAATAATAATAATAAGAGATAATAATACTAGAAAATAGAATAAAAATGTAAAGTAAGAATAAAAACCACACAGGAACTAAATTGAGAGTTAAAGAACAGGAGAATGCAATGTATTCATGTGCATCGATAGTTTTTTCCCCTCTTTGAATTCCTAAAACAAAGTCTGATTCTTTGTAAAGAGTAAGTGGTGTATCTCCCCAGATGGTTTCAGATACTCTTAATAGCCCTTGTCTAATGTGACTGGTCTACTTATTGAAATCTGTCCAGCTGTTACACCATTTGATGATTTAAGTAGGAGAGCAGACCTAGAGGCTACGTGGGATAGATGTAGCCTTACTGTGGATCTACACCGAGGCCCAGCATGCCAGCGCTACGCAGTACGCACACAGTTCCAAATGAACACTCTGAGGGAGTTGTGGAGAAACCATCTATGAATAGATCTGTTGTTTACAGGGACGGTTGTTTTCCTAGTCACTGAAAAGCAGTAGGTCTAGGTCCCTGTTCTGAGAAAGAAGTTAAGAGGGGGGGGGGTGTCTCATGAAAGTTGGTGTCTCTAACTGGATTTTACTGGATTTGAGAGTGTTTTACAGTCAGTTACAAACAGTGAATTTCTTGCTCATTTCATGGTTCCACAATGCACATGGTGTACTCTGTATTAATATACTGTAGTCACAGTCACACAGGCTAAGGATACAGCAGCAGGTTGAACAGTACTATGTAGAACACACTGTACAGCATGGTACTATGTAGAACACACTGTACTATGTAGAACACACTGTACTATGAGGAACACACTGAACAGCATGGTACTATGCAGAACACACTACAGCATGGTACTATGTAGAACACACTACAGCATGGTACTATGTAGAACACACTGTACAATATAGTACAGTGTGTTCTACATAGTACCATACTGTACAGTGTGTTCTACATAGTACCATGCTGTTCGGTGTGTTCTACATAGTACCATGCTGTTCAGTGTGTTCTACATAGTACCATGCTGTTCAGTGTGTTCTACATAGTACCATGCTGTTCAGTGTGTTTTACATAGTACCATGCTGTTCAGTGTGTTCTACATAGTACCATGCTGTTCAGTGTGTTCTACATAGTACCATGCTGTTCAGTGTGTTCTACATAGTACCATGCTGTTCAGTGTGTTCTACATAGTACCATGCTGCTCAGTGTGTTCTACATAGTACCATGCTGCACAGTGTGTTCTGCATAGTACCATGCTGCTCAGTGTGTTCCTCATAGTACAGTGTGTTCTACATAGTACCATGTAGAACACACTGAACAGCATGGTACTATGCAGAACACACTGAACAGCATGGTACTATGTAGAACACACTGTACTATGTAGAACACACTGAACAGCATGGTACTATGCAGAACACACTGTACTATGTAGAACACACTGAACAGCATGGTACTATGCAGAACACACTGTACTATGTAGAACACACTGTACTATACAGAAGACACTGAACAGCATGGTACTATGCAGAACACACTGTACTATGCAGAACACACTGTACAGCATGGTACTATGTAGAACACACTGTGCAGCATGGTACTATGTAGAACACACTGTACAGCATGGTACTATGTAGAACACACTGTACAGCATGGTACTATGTAGAACACACTGTACAGCATGGTACTATGTAGAACACACTGTACAGTATGGTACTATGTAGAACACACTGAACAGCATGGTACTATGCAGAACACACTGTACAGCATGGTACTATGTAGAACACACTGTACTATACAGAACACACTGAACAGCATGGTACTATGCAGAACACACTGTACTATGTAGAACACACTGAACAGCATGGTACTATGCAGAACACACTGTACAGCATGGTACTATGTAGAACACACTGTACTATACAGAACACACTGTACAGCATGGTACTATGCAGAACACACTGTACAGCATGGTACTATGCAGAACACACTGTACAGCATGGTACTATGCAGAACACACTGTACAGCATGGTACTATGTAGAACACACTCTACAGCAAGGTACTATGTAGAACACACTGTACAGTATGGTACTATGCAGAACACACTGTACAGCATGGTACTATGTAGAACACACTGTACAGCATGGTACTATGTAGAACACACTGTACAGCAAGGTACTATGTAGAACACACTGTACAGTATGGTACTATGCAGATCACACTGTACAGCATGGTACTATGTAGAACACACTGTACTATACAGAACACACTGTACAGCATGGTACTATGTAGAACACACTGTACAGCATGGTACTATGTAGAACACACTGTACAGCATGGTACTATGTAGAACACACTGTACAGCATGGTACTATGCAGAACACACTGTACAGCATGGTACTATGTAGAACACACTGTACTATACAGAACATACTGTACAGCATGGTATTATGCAGAACACACTGTACTATGTAGAACACACTGAACAGCATGGTACTATGCAGAACACACTGTACTATGTAGAACACACTGAACAGCATGGTACTATGCAGAACACACTGTACAGCATGGTACTATGTAGAACACACTGTACTATACAGAACACACTGTACAGCATGGTACTATGTAGAACACACTGTACAGCATGGTACTATGTAGAACACACTGTACAGCATGGTACTATGTAGAACACACTGTACAGCATGGTACTATGTAGAACACACTGTACAGTATGGTACTATGCAGAACACACTGATCAGTACAACTCTGTTAATTAAACCTGGTGTATTTTACACCAGCCATTGTATGTCATTTCACATTGGGGCTGTTATGTGAACTTCCTTCCTCTGTAGTCTGGGGATTGAAATTGTTTTCACCATTATATGCCAAGCAATTATTCAACCTTTAGGACCCTATAGTCTCCATTCAGGATCCTCAACTAGATTTGTTTTCTTGAGTGGATGGTCAGGAGGCCGGAACATAATTACAAATAACTTGTAGTAGACTGCCAATTGTCTGCAAGAAGCCCAAACAGATGTAATGTTTGACTAAAACATAATCATTT
Organism: Oncorhynchus kisutch; assembly: GCF_002021735.2. Classification (NCBI taxonomy): domain Eukaryota; kingdom Metazoa; phylum Chordata; class Actinopteri; order Salmoniformes; family Salmonidae; genus Oncorhynchus; species Oncorhynchus kisutch. Next base: position 43,299,396 of record NC_034201.2, read on the forward strand.
CAAACCTTGCTTACATTTGTATACGATCACTTATCTCTCTATTATGCGTGGGAAATACTTAGGAACAGATTTCTTAAATTAAAATCACTTGAGAGGGTTAGATGGACAAAGCCCTGGAGCAGACCGAGTATATATCTCCCTGCTCTGGTCCTGTCTTTTCTCCTTTCTCTTGCTTCAGCAGTAAGCATCACAGAAACCCTAAGTCAGCTGTTATTGGGCTGGAACGAAGGTCACACTTCCTGAGTGGCCTTCAGCAGGTAGCCTAGCGGTTAGAGCTCGGCGAGCAGGCAACTGGAGGGTACGAAACCCAGGTCTGAGGGGGAAAATATGGTGGGAAGTGAGCTGGAAGCCGCAGGGTTGTGGTATCAAATTCTAAATGCCATTGCCTGTCATTGTGCCTTTGAGCAAGACACTTAGTCCCCCACAACAACTCCTCCATTGGTGCCCAGTGTGGAAGCCCCCTGCTCCACACACACACACACACACACACACACACACACACACACACACACACACACACACACACACACACACACACACACACACACACACACACACACACACACACACACACACACACACACGAGAAACACATGCAGCAGTCACACTCTCACTCTTGCTAATAACATAAAATTTGAAGAAACACATTACGCAATTTTCGTAAACAGAACTTGAGACTTTATTATCTTGAAAGGGATCTGTATCAGCAGTTTAACCTAATGAAGAAGACTAAGGCCACATGATGTGTCAGAGTTTCATCTGGTCAGAGGAACACGATGTAACAGTCAGGACACGTTGTTGTGGGGGACTAAGTGTCTTGCTCAAAGGCACAATGACAGGCAATGGCATTTAGAGTTTGACAGCTTACAAAACGCCTTTCTCCAACTAGAGAGAGATCAGTAAGCAGAGACATTACAAACAAGAATATTGCTGACAATGAAAATAATCCACAACAAAATGTCCCTTTTATTCCTCTCCTTTTGATGTAGACTGTAGGATTGGACACCATGAAACTGCCCTCTCCCGAATGTTAGTCCCACTAATCTGATTACATTCCTGGATAACAAGATATGAAATAAAAGTCTGTCTGTCTCTCTATCTGTCTCTCTGTCTGTCTGTCTGTCTGTCTCTCTCTCTTTCTCTCTTTCAGATCATTGGCTAATTCAATCATTTGTCCTCATATTTTTGTTTTTATTAGGTAGTTGCATACTTGTGACTTTTCCTCTATTAAGTCCACTTATTATGCCAGTACAATGTACCACTGACATACTTCCTGGTAGGACACCATTCATCTGCAGTAGTGATGGGTTCTCTAACAGATGTACTGTTGGTCTGCAGTAGTGATGGGTTCTCTAACAGATGTACTGTTGGTCTGCAGTAGTGATGGATTCTCTAACAGATGTACTGTTGGTCTGCAGTAGTGATGGGTTCTCTAACAGATGTACTGTTGGTCTGCAGTAGTGATGGGTTCTCTAACAGATGTACTGTTGGTCTGCAGTAGTGATGGGTTCTCTAACAGATGTACTGTTGCCTAGAAGGCCAGCATACCGGAGTCGCCTCTTCACTGTTGACATTGAGACTGGTGTTTTGCGGGTACTAATTAATGAAGCTGCCAGTTGAGGACATGTGAGGGGTCTATTTCTCAAACTAGACACTCTAATGTACTTGTCCTCTTACTCAGTTGTGCACCGGGGCCTCCCACTCCTCTTTCTATTCTGTTAGAGCCAGTTTGCACTGTTCTGTTCTGTGAGTAGTACACAGCGTTGTACGAGATCTTGAGTTTCTTGGCAATTTCTTGCATGGAATTGCCTTCATTTCTCAGAACAAATCAAATCAAATCAAATCAAATTTTATTTGTCACATACACATGGTTAGCAGATGTTAATGCGAGTGTAGCGAAATGCTTGTGCTTCTAGTTCCGACAATGCAGTAATAACGAACAAGTAATCTAACTAACAATTCCAAAAAAACTACTGTCTTATACACAGTGTAAGGGGATAAGGAATATGTACATAAGGATATATGAATGAGTGATGGTACAAAGCAGCATAGGCAAGATACAGTAGATGATATCGAGTACAGTATAACATATGAGATGAGTATGTAAACAAAGTGGCATAGTTAAAGTGGCTAGTGATACATGTATTACATAAGGATGCAGTCGATGATATAGAGTACAGTATATACATATGCATATGAGATGAATAATGTAGGGTAAGTAACATTATATAAGGTAGCATTGTTTAAAGTGGCTAGTGATATATTTACATAATTTCCCATCAATTCCCATTATTAAAGTGGCTGGAGTTGAGTCAGTGTCATTGACAGTGTGTTGGCAGCAGCCACTCAATGTTAGTGGTGGCTGTTTAACAGTCTGATGGCCTTGAGATAGAAGCTGTTTTTCAGTCTCTCGGTCCCAGCTTTGATGCACCTGTACTGACCTCGCCTTCTGGATGACAGCGGGGTGAACAGGCAGTGGCTCGGGTGGTTGATGTCCTTGATGATCTTTATGGCCTTCCTGTAGCATCGGGTGGTGTAGGTGTCCTGGAGGGCAGGTAGTTTGCCCCCGGTGATGCGTTGTGCAGACCTCACTACCCTCTGGATAGCCTTACGGTTGAGGGCGGTGCAGTTGCCATACCAGGCGGTGATACACCCCGCCAGGATGCTCTCGATTGTGCATCTGTAGAAGTTTGTGAGTGCTTTTGGTGACAAGCCGAATTTCTTCAGCCTCCTGAGGTTGAAGAGGCGCTGCTGCGCCTTCTTCACGATGCTGTCTGTGTGAGTGGACCAATTCAGTTTGTCTGTGATGTGTATGCCAAGGAACTTAAAACTTGCTACCCTCTCCACTACTGTTCCATCGATGTGGATAGGGGGGTGTTCCCTCTGCTGTTTCCTGAAGTCCACAATCATCATCTCCTTAGTTTTGTTGACGTTGAGTGTGAGGTTATTTTCCTGACACCACACTCCGAGGGCCCTCACCTCCTCCCTGTAGGCCGTCTCGTCGTTGTTGGTAATCAAGCCTACCACTGTTGTGTCGTCCGCAAACTTGATGATTGAGTTGGAGGCGTGCGTGGCCATGCAGTCGTGGGTAAACAGGGAGTACAGGAGAGGGCTCAGAACGCACTCTTGTGGGGCCCCAGTGTTGAGGATCAGAGGGGTGGAGATGTTGTTGCCTACCCTCACCACCTGGGGGCGGCCCGTCAGGAAGTCCAGTACCCAGTTGCACAGGGCGGTCGAGACCCAGCCAGTTTGCAGAGAGTTAAATAATGTTCGTTCAGAGCCATCGATGTGTCTGCTTGGGGGGGGATATATACGGCTGTGATTATAATCGAAGAGAATTCTCTTGGCAGATAATGTGGTCTATATTTGATTGTGAGGAATTCTAAATCAGGTGAACAGAAGGATTTGAGTTCCTGTATGTTTCTTTCATCACACCATGTCACGTTGGCCATAAGGCATACGCCCCCACCCCTCTTCTTACCAGAAAGATGTTTGTTTCTGTCGGCGCGATGCGTGGAGAAACCCGTTGGCTGCACCACTTCGGATAGCGTCTCTCCGGTGAGCCACGTTTCCGTGAAGCAAAGAACATTACAGTCTCTGATGTCCCTCTGGAATGCTACCCTTGCTCGGATTTCATCAACAAGAATAGACTGACGAGTTTCAGAAGAAAGTTCTTTGTTTCTGGCCATTTTGAGCCTGTAATTGAACCCACAAATGCTGATGCTCCAGATACTCTAGTCCAATTAGGCCAATTTTATTGCTTCTTTAATCAGCACAACAGTTTTAAGCTGTGCTAACATAATTGCAAAAGGGTTTTCTAATGATCAATTAGCCTTTTAAAATGACACACTTGGATTAGCTAACACAACGTGCCATTTGAGCACAGGAGTGATGGTTCCTGATAATGGGCCTCTGTCGATATTCCATTACAAATCAGCCGTTTCCAGCTACAATAGTCATTCACAACATTTCCACCTGAGATTGCTTCTACCAACCTTAGGCCAGACATGGTACTCTGGTCCCTTTCACGATAGGCTGTGTACATCATAGAGCTCACAGTCCCGTGGGAAAACTCTGTTGAGGAGGCCTACGAGCGTAAGAAACTGCATTACACAGAGTTGGCAGCAGACGCAACTCAGCGTGGCTGGGATGCAAAAGTCTGGCCAGTTGAAGTGGGATGCAGAGGATTCGTGGCTTCTTCCACCATCAGGTTGCTGAAAGAACTTGGAATCCATGGACCTGCTCTGCGGCAGACCGTCAGAGCGGTTTCTCAAGCAGCTGAAAGAGGCAGCCAGTGGATCTGGATCAAACGGAAGGACCCTTGCTGGGCTATAACTATAACATGACCCCCCACCCCCACCTGAGAACCCAATTCAGATCCCTCCAACTTGAGGAGGGCATATGAGGTATGCGGTCAGCTATAGGGCTGGCTCAGGGAAGAGGACGCCCCTGCCTTGCATAGTCCCGTGGGAAATCTTAATTGGGCATGGGACACAAGCTAAGGCTTGATCACCCTTTAGCTGGTCACCTTTGAGGGTGTTTAGTGATTAAAGGCCGAAACACCCACTGATTCGAAGGCACACTACTGAGAATGTGTCCCAAAATGGACATCTTAACCCAGTCTAAGAAATAAACCTCCCATGCCACTCTGTCAACATCACGGCAAATCTCATGTGAGTGCATACCATCTATTGGCACAATGGACAGTTTTTAACATCTCGTCTCGTGTTTTATGATTCTTTAACAATGTCTCCACTGTATTTCTGATCAATATGATGTTATTTTAATGGACAAAAAAATTGCTTTTCTTTCAAAAACAAGGACATTTCTAAGTGACCCCAAACTTTTTTTTTTTAAATACAAATATATGTTTTTCAGTGTCAGGGAGATGAGTCAGGATCGAGGGAAAGATGAACGGAGCAAACTACAGAGAGGTCCATGACGAAAACCTGCTCCAGAGCGCTCAGGACCTCAGACTGGGCAAAATTTCACTTTAAAACAGAACGATGACACTAAGCACACAGCCAAGACAACACAGGAGTGGTTTTGGGACAAGTCTCTGAATGTCCTTGAGTGGCCCGGGCCAGAGCCTGGATTTGAACCTGATTGAACATCTCTGGAGAGGCCTGAAAATAGCTGTGCAGTGACGCTCCCCATCCAACCTGACAGATCTTGAGAGAAAAATAAGAGAAACTCCCCAAATACAGCTGTGCCAATATTGTAGCGTCATACCCAAGAAGACTCGAGGCTGTAATCGCTGCCAAAGGGACTTCAACAAAGTGCTGAGTAAAGGGTCTGAATATTTATGTAAATGTGATGTTTCAGTAGTTTTTTTTTTAATCAATTTGCAAAAATATCTAGGAACCTGTTTTTGTTTTGACATTATGTGATATTGTGTGTGGGTTGATGAGGGGGAAAAAAACGATATAATCCATTTTAGAATAAGGTTGTAACGTAACAAAATGTGGAAAAACTCAAGGGGTCTGAATACTTTCCGAATGCACTGTAATGCATTTACTGTCATCTCCCTATCAGGCCACTGCATACTGTGACATGGGCTTGGATGATGACACACTTCTTCAAGCTTCCTGACTGAATCCTTAGCTTGTGTCCCATGCCCAATTAAGATTTCCCACGGGACTATGCAAGGCAGGGGCGTCCTCTTACCTGAGCCAGCCCTCCAACTCCTCAAGTTGGAGGGATCTGAATTGGGTTCTCAGGTGGGGGTGGGGGGTCATGAAGTTATAGCTCAGCAAGGGTCCTTTCCGTTTGATCCAGGGTTCTTCTTTGGTTCCAGAAGTAAGGAACTTATCTGGGAGTGTCTCACAGACATTTTGTCAACATGTATTGTATATAACCACTTAAATTCATGCAAAATACGACGGACACAAGCACCAACTTAGAGTATGTTCACTTTGTCCCATTCTTTAATCTTGTCTGGGATATATATTTGAGTTGAGACACCTGTATGATATAAATCATAATCATATTTGTCTTGACGTTGAAGTTATCACAGAATTTAGTTAAAATGGATTATTGTTTGTTCAGATGGTGCAAAAACTAAAGTACCAAAGGACATGACCCAAAAATAAAAACAAAGACCGGCTGAGAGGCATCTGGCCTCCTCTCTGTGACGGCTTGACAATCATCCTCATTGCCAGCACCTGAGTGCACTTATCAAGGCCTGGCATCTTTTTATTTTATTTCACCTTTATTTAACCAGGTAGACTAGTTGAAAACAAGTTCTCATTTGCAACTGTGACCTGGCCAAGATAAAGCAAAGCAGTTTGACTAAAACAACAACACAGAGTTACACATGGAATGAACAAAACATACAGTCAATAATACAGTAGAAACAAAAGGAAAACAAAGTCTATATACAGTGAGTGAAAATAAGGTCAAATAAGGGAGTTAAGGCAATAAATAGGCCATGGTGGTGAAGTAATTACAATATGGCAATTAAACACTGGAATTGTAGATGTGCAGAAGATGGATGTGCATAGAAATACTGTGGTGCAAAAGGAGCAAAATAAATAAATACAGTATGGGGATGAGGTAGATAGATGGGCTGTATACAGATGGGCTATAAACAGGTGTAGTGATCTGTGAGCTGCTCTGACAGCTGGTTCTTAAAGCTAGTGAGGGAGATGGGAATCTTCAGTTTCAGTGATTTTTGCAGTTCGTTCCAGTCAGTGGCAGCAGAGAACTGGAAGGAAAGGAGACCAAAGGGGGAATTGGCTTTGGGGGTGAGCAGTGAGATATACCTGCTGGAGCATGTGCTACGAGTGGGTGCTGCTATGGTGACCAGCGAGCTGAGATATGGCGGGGCTGTTACCTAGCAGAGACTTGTAGATAACCTGTAGCCAGTGGGTTTGGCGACAAGTATGAAGTGAGGGCCAGCCAACGAGAGCATACAAGTCGCAGTGGTGGGTAGTATATGGGGCTTTGGTGACAAAATCTCCTGGACCAGTATTCCAAAGTAGTTTTCTCTGTGAATGAGGTCTTATGGTAAAAAATGTATTTCATATATTTCTGTGTAAACTCACAATGTAGACTGATGGTCTCCTCATGATGTTATGTTGAAACAAGGAAACACGAAAACCAATCAAAACAAGTAAGTAATACATACAATTCAATCAATTAAATGATTTTAGAGCGAGAAAGACATTGACCACTTTCCAGAGAACTGCTGTACATGATATTACCAATGGTTTCTACTCCGCAGAAACTGTGGGTGTAAATGTGAGAATTTCGGGACAAACCAACATCATGGTTCTGTCTGGATGGTGTGTCTGATCTACAGACTGTAGATGCAGTATACAGTATCAGTCCAAAGTTTGGCCACACCTACTCATTCCAGGGTTTGGCCACACCTACTCATTCCAGGGTTTGGCCACACCTACTCATTCCAGGGTTTGGCCACACCTACTCATTCCAGGGTTTGGCCACACCTACTCATTCCAGGGTTTGGCCACACCTACTCATTCCAGGGTTTTTATTTATTTTGTACTAATTTCTATATTGTAGAATAATAATAAAGACATCACAACTATGAAATAACACACACGGAATCATGTAGTAAACAATCACTATTATTGTACAATGTATAAAATAGTAAAAATAAAGGAAAACCTGACTAAACTTTTGACTGGTAGTGTATATTATTTTACTGCTCTAGGGTTATAATTATTATTTGGATAACCTTATTTACTATTATGTATTGATTTGTATGTTTAATTGTTTCACTCTTTATGCGATGCGCACAGCAGAGAACACCGGTAGAAGAATTATCACTGAATTGATCACCGGGAATTATTGTAATGTTTGTTTACGTGTCAGTTTATCCCATAAGGGATGGGTTGCCAACTGGCGATTCAACACCAAAATAAAATGTAATTCATTCATTCATTCATTATAGGTTAGTGGCGGCAGGTAGCCTAGTGGTTAGAGCATTGGGCCAACAACTGAAAGGTTGCTGGGTTGAATCCCGGAGCTGACAAGGTGTCAATCTGCCCCTGAACAAGGCAGTTAACCCACTGTTCCCCAGTAGGCTGTCATTGTAAATAAGAATAGGGTTGGGATCATGCACACATTAGGACAGCCCCTACTTTTGTGTTTCTCCACAACCCGAACACAAGAGGATGTGTGTTATCCGTTACTAAGGGAACCCTTTCAGCCATTCACATGGTAGATTCATAGGAGCAACAGTCCAGTGGGTTTCATTGTACCCCGGTTATAGGATTTAAACATGTAACTGACCAACTGACCACAAGCAATGTAATAACTACAAACTCGGATCACATATATACTTGAGTTTTAAATTATTTAAATTTAACATGGTTAGGTTACCTACGCTTTCATGATGAGAAACTTCTCAGGTCCTCTGTAGCTCAGTTGGTAGAGCATTGTGTTTATAGTACCAGGGTAGTGGGTTCGATTCCCAAGACCACCCATATATAGAAACATGTATGCGCTCATGGCTTTAAGTTGCTATGGGTATATAATTGTTTGCTCAATGGCATATACCTGTCTATATTCTTGCCTGAGTGGAGTTTTGTCATTAAGCACAATTTGTACTTTTTTCCCAAAATATATTATCAAAGCAGGCTTTTGAAAAATGCCAGGTTGCCTACCAGCAAGGTTGCAGATGCTAATATAATGTTTAATATTTACAGTAGTATTCCGTAGCTAGATTTCAGACATAACAAATAAAAGCTATGAATAATCAAGACAATTTGGTGTTCTGTTGTTTATTTCTTCTTCTTGACCATCTTGAATCCTAAACAAAACTTAAAAGCCAATTTTCCGGGATGTTCTTTTCAATGGCCTTGAACATTTTGTATTCCTGGGACCTGACACGTACCTGAATTAATTATGCTGTTCCTTAGAATCAGCCTTTACTGAGTTTAGCCTGAGCAGAATGTGTCATGCAGTGGAGTGAGGGTTATTTCATTGATTTCTCAACAAAAGGCCTGATAGAAGGTAAAAAAGACAAGTTAAGAAAAAGGTTATGTCGATAAACTTCATTCCATGTTGATCTTTTTTGTCCGGCTCCTGTTCCAAGGTGGATGTGCATATGCAATCTCCTTTATAAAATACAAGTCTACAAGTTGGTATACTTGCAGGCAAAATGCAAGATGAAAATCATTTATCCTATTTTATGTGTGTGAAAACAGTGCTGTGAGAATATTTGTGAAGAGCACATCCAGAACATCAGTCATTATTAAGCCTACTATTTTAATGTTCCTTGGTGGGAAATCAAACAGTAATCATAAACACATTACTGTACTGCGTTCTATTGTATCTACCAACCTAATATTTGACAAGAGGAGTGCCTGGAGTGGTCCACCATCATGGACCTCTCTAATCATCCCTGTAACAGCAGAATTCACCTCCAAGATAATATGGTCCTCTAATCATCCCTGTAACAGCAGAATTCACCTCCAAGATAACATGGTCCTCTAATCATCCCTGTAACAGCAGAATTCACCTCCAAGATAACATGGTCCTCTAATCATCCCTGTAACAGCAGAATTCACCTCCAAGATAACATGGTCCTCTAAACATCCCTGTAACAGCAGAATTCAGGAGGAGACTGGTGTGAGTGACTCCACAGACGAATAACCACAACAGATGTGCAGCTTAACTCAATGTCACAACCAGCCCTGGGCCACACCGATAAATGGCTTAAGATGATCACCTACGGAGAAATATAGTAGCAAGACCATCAAATAAACCATCTTCACTTGTCATAACTACTTGTGCAGTTCCTTTCGTTTTGGAAGCCTTCTCTCTGCTGTTATTGTAGCCTAAATCGAATGGTGTTTACAGTGAATGTCTGAGAGACTCTAAAATGACATTATATCGAAGAGTGTTGAGTCTTCAGTGTTTTATTACGGAGCCCACAATGACCTTTAGGGAAACTTTTCAGTTTCCTTTCGGATCATAAAGGCTTCCTGTTATCCTGCCCCGTCAAGATGTACAGGACTACCGATGCCTGAACAGACACTTTACTACCGGTGCCTGAACAGACACTTTACTACCGGTGCCTGAACAGACACTTTAATGCCGGTGCCTGAACAGACACTTTACTACTGGTGCCTGAACAGACACTTTACTACTGGTGCCTGAACAGACACTTTACTACCGGTGCCTGAACAGACACTTTACTACTGGTGCCTGAACAGACACTTTACTACTGGTGCCTGAACAGACACTTTACTACCGGTGCCTGAACAGACACTTTACTACCGGTGCCTGAACAGACACTTTACTACCGGTGCCTGAACAGACACTTTACTACTGGTGCCTGAACAGACACTTTACTACCGGTGCCTGAACAGACACTTTACTACTGGTGCCTGAACAGACACTTTACTACTGGTGCCTGAACAGACACTTTACTACCGGTGCCTGAACAGACACTTTACTACCGGTGCCTGAACAGACACTTTACTACCGGTGCCTGAACAGACACTTTACTACCGGTGCCTGAACAGACACTTTACTACTGGTGCCAGTACAGACACTTTAATGCTACCTCTCGTGTTCTCTTGATAAGGTCGGTGACTCTACTTTCGTTCAGGCAGCAGCACACTGTTCCAGGTGAAGTAATTATGACAAGTCATTTCATCAGACCAGAGGATGATGGGGAGCTAGGGCACAACGCCATGAGAGGAGCAGTCTGTCAGTCACCCTGACTCTGCCTGTCTGTCTGTGGCTGCATGCTCCTGGCAGAGAGACCGTCGGTAGAGCATGGTGTTTACAACGCCATGAGAGGAGCAGTCTGTCAGTCACCCTGACTCTGCCTGTCTGTCTGTGGCTGCATGCTCCTGGCAGAGAGACCGTCGGTAGAGCATGGTGTTTACAACGCCATGAGAGGAGCAGTCTGTCAGTCACCCTGACTCTGCCTGTCTGTCTGTGGCTGCATGCTCCTGGCAGAGAGACAGTCGGTAGAGCATGGTGTTTACAACACCAACGTTTTCCCGGGTTCGATTCCTGCTGGTGCCTCCCATATGTACAATTTATGCACGCTTGACTGTAAGTCGCTTTGGATAAAAGCTTCTGCTAAATGAGATATATTATTAATAACACACTATTTTCTGAGTGGAAACCAAAGTGAAAAACTGCTCAGGGGGAAAACAGGGAGTTAACAGATGTTCACTGAATGTAATCATCACCACGGTGACAAAATTACAACCTTGAGGTTGGATTATTTAAGTCTGCACACGTAACTCAAATTTCTGCATAGACCATGCATTGATGTCAATGGGAGTTAGGATTCATTTCTTTTCTATTTCTGAAAAAACCTTTATGGCAGCTTAAAAATCACACACTTGTATCTCTGTGTCACGTTTGGCGCTTGAGGGCGCCAGGCTGCCCTGCATCACGTACTCCTTCCATCTATTACGCAAACCTGCCTTCCCTCGTCACGCGCTTCAGCGATATTGGACTCACCTGGACTCACTCATCATCTGTTTATTACCTTCCCTATATTTGTCAGTTCCCTGCTCTGTTCTCCACTACTGCATCAATTGTTTTTGGTTTGTATTACCTGTTTGCTGACGCTGTTCCTGTCTCGTTTCATGTCCGTTACATTAAATGTTTGACTCCCCGTACCTGCTTCCTCTCTCCAGCGTCGTCCTTGGGACACTCTGTCCATGTTCCTTTCATTTTCTATTGTGCATAAAGGTGATTTACTCACTTGGCATCCACTTTTTCTGGTATTTATTTGACCTTGTCTAATAATGAAGTTCCTTCCACTTCACACCACAGAGTAGTGTCCTTACCTGGAAGTTGTGTCATAAAGCCCACCATCCCTCCAGCCAATCACCGTGGGTGTCATAAAGCCCACCATCCCTCCAGCCAACCACCGTGGGTGTCATAAAGCCCACCATCCCTCCAGCCAACCACCGTGGGTGCCATAAAGCCCACCATCCCTCCAGCCAACCACCGTGGGTGCCATAAAGCCCACCATCCCTGCAGCCAACCACCGTGGGTGCCATAAAGCCCACCATCCCTCCAGCCAACCACCGTGGGTGTCATAAAGCCCACCATACCTCCAGCCAACCACCGTGAGTGTATAAAGCCCACCATCCCTCCAGCCAACCACTGTGAGTGTCATAAAGCCCACCATCCCTCCAGACAACCACCGTGAGTGTCATAAAGCCCACCATCCCTCCAGCCAACCACCGTGGGTGTCATAAAGCCCACCATCCCTCCAGCCAACCACCGTGGGTGTCATAAAGCCCACCATCCCTCCAGCCAACCACCGTGGGTGTCATAAAGCCCACCATCCCTCCAGCTAACCACCGTGGGTGTCATACAGCCCACCATCCCTCCAGCCAACCACCGTGAGTGTATAAAGCCCACCATCCCTCCAGCCAACCACCGTGAGTGTATAAAGCCCACCATCCCTCCAGCTAACCACCGTGGGTGTCATAAAGCCCACCATCCCTCCAGCCAACCACCGTGGGTGCCATAAAGCCCACCATCCCTCCAGCCAACCACCGTGAGTGTATAAAGCCCACCATCCCTCCAGCTAACCACCGTGGGTGTCATAAAGCCCACCATCCCTCCAGCCAACCACCGTGGGTGCCATAAAGCCCACCATCCCTCCAGCCAACCACCGTGGGTTTTGGTGTATCTTTGAGTTTATTTATGGAGGCCGTCTTTGTTTTGTGTGTGTCCAGCATGCTCTGATCCAGCCTTACGGGGCTCTGTCACACTGAGCTCCATGGCATTCATCATCCCAGACACTGTCACTACTGTAATATCTAAATCTATGACCCCGTCACATGTGACTCCTGTGTTGCTCATGGACAGGGATGACATCACCATCACCTCCTCTGGGAGTTGGTTATCCTTCCCCCCCACTGATACACTAGATTGAATGCCTGGAAAATTAGCTGGAGTCTAGGGGGAATCTTTGGGATGCCTGCTCTCTGGGATCCTGACACAATGTTGTGTCTGCTGGTGGGGACAGCTGGTGTGAAGTGCTGCATGGACAACGATCACCCGGCATACCTCACCTGTGTTATTACATTAAATGTATAACAAGAAAAAAACTCATTGTTTCTTGAAATAACATGTCGGTTGAATCTGTTTCATCTCAAAAAAGATGTGATTGTTGATATATCCAGAGACCGCAATGTGAGCTTTAGGCTGTTTATTCGTTTATCTCAATTCTGTTGACATTACTGTGGTCATCAGATTAGTGAGTTTGCCATCTAATTTAGACTCTGAAGCTTCGGGATACACACAGTGTGAACCAATCAGTGTTTCTATAGATTAAGTGCAGTAGCTCAATAAAATGATGCCACGGTGAGATAGTATCCCATAGCATAGCAACACCCCAGGGCAGTGCTGCCTGCCGCTGTGAGAAACAAATCATGACAAGTTCTTAACAAGTGTCCCAAAGCTGGCAAGGCAGCAATATCAATCTCTAGCCAGCGAAAGAACAACAACAAGGAAATTATAAAACTATGAGCTATTGCTTTACACCTTCTGTTTGTGGTTTTGTTATCAATAATTGGTATATTGAAAACGGATCTTTTTAGATAGAGCAGTATGTTTAGTTACAGGTTATGAAAGGATATCGCCTGAGTCTTTAATAAAAAAATCTAAAAACAAATTGTATATAGAAGATACAGTATTTGTAGTATTATATAGTGGGTGTTGACTTTATTCAGTCTAACCTTCAGATCCAGGAATACTCATGTCATGCAATAAAATGCAAATTAATTACTTACAAATCATACAATGTGATTTTCTGGATTTTTGTTTTAGATTCCGTCTCTCACAGTTTAAGTGTACCTATGATAAAAAATGACAGACCTCTACATGCTTTGTAAGTGGGAAAACCTGCAAAATCGTCCGTGTATCAAATACTTGTTCTTCCCACTGTATATATTAGGCGGTGTCAGAGGAAAGCCCATATAATTGTCAGAGACTCCAGTCACCCAAGTCATAGACTGTTTTCTCTGCTACCGCACAGCAAGTGGTACTGGAGCGCCAAGGACCAAAAGGCTCCTTAACAGCTTCTACACCCAAGCCAAAAGACTGCTGAACAGTTAATCAAATGGTCACCGGACTATTATATTGACACCCAACTCCTCCATTTGTTTTGTACACTGCTGCTACTTGCTGTTTATTATCTATGTAAAGTCACTTCACCCCTACCTACATGTACAAATTACCTCAACTAACCTGTACCCCCGCACACTGACTCAGTACCGGTACCCCCTGTATATAACCTGCACACTGACTCAGTACCGGTACCCCCTGTATATAGCCTCGTTACTGACCTGTACCCCCGCACACTGACTCGGTACTGGTACCCCCTGTATAGAGCCTCGTTACTGACCTGTACCCCCTGCACACTGACTCTGTACTGGTACCCCCTGTATATAGCCTCGTTACTGACCTGTACCCCCGCACACTGACTCGGTACTAGTACCCCCTGTATATAGCCTCGTTACTGACCTGTACCCCCGCACACTGACTCGGTACTGGTACCCCCTGTATATAGCCTCGTTACTGACCTGTACCCCCGCACACTGACTCGGTACTGGTACCCCCTGTATATAGCCTCGTTACTGACCTGTACCCCCGCACACTGACTCGGTACTGGTACCCCCTGTATATAGCCTCGTTACTGACCTGTACCCCCGCACACTGACTCGGTACTGGTACCCCCTGTATAAAGCCTCGTTACTAACCTGTACCCCCACACACTGACTCGGTACTGGTACCCCCTGTATATAGCCTCGTTACTGACCTGTACCCCCGCACACTGACTCGGTACTGGTACCCCCTGTATATAGCCTCGTTACTGACCTGTACCCCCGCACACTGACTCGGTACTGGTACCCCCTGTATATAGCCTCGTTACTGACCTGTACCCCCGCACACTGACTCGGTACTGGTACCCCCTGTATATAGTCTCCACACTGACTCGGTACTGGTACCCCCTGTATATAACCTCCACACTGACTCGGTACTGGTACCCCCTGTATATAACCTCGTTACTGACCTGTACCCCCACACACTGACTCGGTACTGGTACCCCCTGTATATAACCTCCACATTGACTCTGTACTGGTACCCCCTGTATATAACCTCGTTACTGACCTGTACCCCCACACACTGACTCGGTACTGGTACCCCCTGTATATAACCTCCACATTGACTCTGTACTGGTACCCCCTGTATATAACCTCGTTACTGACCTGTACCCCCACACACTGACTCGGTACTGGTACCCCCTGTATATAACCTCCACATTGACTCTGTACTGGTACCCCCTGTATATAACCTCGTTACTGACCTGTACCCCCACACACTGACTCGGTACTGGTACCCCCTGTATATAACCTCCACATTGACTCTGTACTGGTACCCCCTGTATATAACCTCGTTAAGGACCTGTACCCCCACACACTGACTCTGTACTGGTACCCCCTGTATATAACCTCCACATTGACTCTGTACTGGTACCCCCTGTATATAACCTTGTTACTGACCTGTACCCCCACACACTGACTCTGTACTGGTACCCCCTGTATATAACCTCCACATTGACTCTGTACTGGTACCCCCTGTATATAACCTCGTTACTGACCTGTACCCCCACACACTGACTCTGTACTGGTACCCCCTGTATATAACCTCCACATTGACTCTGTACTGGTACCCCCTGTATATAGTCTCCACACTGACTCTGTACTGGTACCCCCTGTATATAGCCTCCACATTGACTCTGTACTGGTACCCCCCTGTATATAGTCTCCACATTGACTCTGTACTGGTACCCCCTGTATATAGCCTCCACATTGACTCTGTACTGGTACCCCCTGTATATAACCTCCACATTGACTCTGTACTGGTACCCCCTGTATATAACCTCCACATTGACTCTGTACTGGTACCCCCTGTATATAACCTCCACACTGACTCTGTACTGGTACCCCCTGTATATAACCTCCACACTGACTCTGTACTGGTACCCCCTGTATATAACCTCCACACTGACTCTGTACTGGTACCCCCTGTATATAACCTCCACACTGACTCTGTACTGGTACCCCCTGTATATAGCCTCCACACTGACTCTGTACTGGTACCCCCTGTATATAGCCTCCACATTGACTCTGTACCGGTACCCCCTGTATATAGCCTCCACACTGACTCTGTACTGGTACCCCCTGTATATAGCCTCCACACTGACTCTGTACTGGTACCCCCTGTATATAGCCTCCACATTGACTCTGTACCGGTACCCCCTGTATATAGCCTCCACATTGACTCTGTACCGGTACCCCCTGTATATAGCCTCCACATTGACTCTGTACCGGTACCCCCTGTATATAGCCTCCACACTGACTCTGTACTGGTACCCCCTGTATATAGCCTCCACACTGACTCTGTACTGGTACCCCCTGTATATAGCCTCCACACTGACTCTGTACTGGTACCCCCTGTATATAACCTCATTACTGACCTGTACCCCCACACACTGACTCTGTACTGGTACCCCCTGTATATAGCCTCCACATTGACTCTGTACTGGTACCCCCTGTATATAACCTCCACACTGACTCTGTACTGGTACCCCCTGTATATAGCCTCCACATTGTGTTACTTTAAATTTTTTACTTTCTTTTATTTGGTAAATATTTTCTTAGGTCTTCTTGAACTGCACTGTTGGTTAAGGGCTTGTAAGTAAGCATTTCACGGTAAGGTCCACACATAAAGTTTGATTTGATTTTCATTCGGAAGGGGGAATTACTGTGTTGCCATAGAAATTACAAATGAAATTCAACCTTGGGAACAGGTTAGTTAGAGGGAGTTTATAGTCACCAACCACCATACAGTCTTTCTGGTGGGGGATGTTAGCTTTGTGCGATGGATGTCTTGCTCATGGGAAACTGACGGAGAGCAACCTATACTCCTCATGATGCTCCCAGTTGAGCAGAAGCTTCTGGTATGGGGCCTCTTTCATTTCTGGTATGGGGCCTCTTTCACTTCTGGTGTGGGGCCTCTTTCACTTCTGGTATGGGGCCTCTTTCACTTCTGGTATGGGGCCTCTTTCACTTCTGGTATGGGGCCTCTTTCATTTCTGTGCCTTTTATGGGCCTGTCCTAGACATGGATTATTTATGCAGTCGGCAGTTCCGTCTCTTCACATCGGTAACTTGGCCAGGCATTTTACAGCCTCTATTTTAAGCGTACATTTAGAGACTACAGTTGGCAATTTGCATTACAATAGTGAATAAAATAGCTTCGATGTTTTCTGTTTTGGACAGACTTGAGCACTGTCACATCTTCCCACTGACATGAAATAGTATAGTCTCAAGAAAGCAGTCTATATTAAAATAATGATTAAATGAAACTTGACACACGATAATATACACTATATATACAAAAGTATGTGGACACCCCTTCAAATCAATGGATTCCACAATTTCAGCCACACCCATTGCTGACAGGTGTATTTATTATTTTACAGGCAAGGCAAGTCAGTTAAGAACAAATACTTATTTACAATGACAGCCTAGGAACAGTAGGTTAAATGCATTGTTCAGAAGGACAGATTTTTACCTTGTCAACTCGGGATTCGATCTAGCAACCTTTTGGTTACTGGCCCAACGCTCTAACCACTAGGCTATCTGCCACCCCGTGTATAAAATCAAGCACACAGCCATGCAATCTCCATAGACAAACATTGGTAGTACAATGGCCTTACTGAAGAGCTCAGTGACTTTCAATGTGGCACTGTCATAGGATACCACCTTTCCAGTATGTCAGTTCGTCAAATTTATGCCCTGCTAGGGCTTCCCCGGTCAACTGTAAGTGCTGTTATTGTGAAGTGGAAACATCTAGGAGCAACAACGGCACAGCTGTGAAATGGTAGGCCACACAAGCTCACAGAACATGACCGCCGAGTGCTGAAGAGCATGGTGTAAAACTAGTCTGTCCTTGGTTGCATCAATCCCTACCAAGTTCCAAACTGCCTCTGGAAGCAACGTCAACACAATAAATGTTTATCGGGAGCTTCATGAAATGTGTTTCCATGGACGTGAAGCCGCACACAAGCCTAAGATCACCGTGCGCAATTCCATGCGTCGGCTGGAGTGGTGTAAAGCTCGCTGCCATTGGACTCTGGATCAGTGGAAACGTATACTCTGGAGTGATGAATTACGCTTCACCATCTGTCACTCCGATGGACGAATCTGAGTTTGGCAGATGACAGGAGAACGCTACCTGCCCCAATGCATTGCGCCAACTATAAAGTTTGGTGGAGGATGAATAATGGTCTGGGGCTGTTTTTCATGGTTTCAATGAACGGAAATCTTAATGCTACAGCATACAATGACATTCAAGATGAATAATGGCTTCCTACTTTGTGTCAACAGTTTTGAGAAACACTCTTTCCTGTTTCAGCATGACAATGCTTCAGTGCACAAAGCAAGGTCCATACAGAAATGGTTTGTTGGTGTGGAAGAACTTGACTGGCCTGCACAGAGCCCTGACCTCAACCCTATCAAAAACCTTTGGGATGAATTGGAACGCCGACTGCGAGCCAGGGCTAATCTCCCAACATCAGTGCTCGACCTCACTAATGCTCTTGTGGCTGAATGGAAACAAGTCCTTGGCTCCACTGTAGGCCAATGATTTTGGAATGAGATGTTTGACGAGCAGGTGGTGTATCTGCAATGTTTTTCTGGTTATTTGATTGATTACCAATTAAGATGTTTTTGTTGTCATCCTCAATGGGAATAGTGCCCAAAATGTGTTCCTCGTGTCTCCAGAAATGCTCAAAAATTGTATTTCCCTCTCATTAAGGGGGATATCTAGTCAGTTGTACAAATGTGTCTTCTGCATTTAACTCAACTCCTCTGGATCAGAGAGGTGCGGGGGGGCTGCCTTAACCGACATCCACGACTTCGGAGCTTGGGGAACAGCGGGTTAACTGCCTTGTTCAGGGGAACAGCGGGTTAACTGCCTTGTTCAGGAGAACAGCGGGTTAACTGCCTTGTTCAGAATGACAGATTTTTTTCCTTGTCAGCTCAGGGATTCAATCCAGCAACCTTTCGCCCCTCCACTCTAACCACTAGGCTACCTGCCGCCCCTCCACTCTAACTACTAGTCTACATGCATTATTGCATAGCTCTAGGAACACGTGACTGATGTGTTGGTAGCGCTAGAGGGTACAACACAAACTGAGGAGGCCGAGAGAGTGCTAACATCATGTGCACTGCATCATTTTCAAATCTGAGGCTACCAGATTTTACCCAGCAAACTGGCAACATTCCCAGAACATTAGCTAACATTCCCATTGTGCTCTAGTTAGTTTTTTTAATGTCATATTAGGATGGTAACATCCCCAAAAACACCATCAAATTATGTTTTTGATAGCAAAATGTTTTTGTTGTTGTTTATGTTTAAAATGAAATCCTTGGAATGTTTTCCTAACATTCACTAAAATGTTGTGCACAACATCTGTAAAATCCACCACAGAACATTCCACCCAGGTTCTTGCTAGGTTTCCAGTCTATCCTTCATTTAACTAGGCAAGTCAGTTAAGAACTCATTCTTATTTCCAATGACAGCCTATTGGGGACCAGTGGGTAAAACGCCTTGTTCAGGGGGAGAATGACAGATGGTTACTTTGTCAGCTTGGTGATTTGATCCAGCAACTTTTTGGTTATTGGCCCAACGCTCTAACCACTAGGCTACCTGCCACCTCCCAGGTAACATAAAAAAAATGTTGCAACATCAGGCAAAATTTAGGGCAACCTAACGAAGGATGTTCTGGGAATGTGACAGAACCAATTTTGGTTTGCTGGGTTTGCTTTTAATGAACTGTTATGCAGTTGCAAGGATTTAGACTATAAACCTACCCCCAGACTGAGAAAAATGCTTCTTGCAGTAGTGTCCAGGAACAGGCTTAATATGTATTGTTTGTCCCACTTCCCCATAGTGTTTGAGACATATTGTAACATATATCTTAATCATGCTGTGACATAACAGAGGCTTTTTAAACTGGACATCATGACTCCTACATGAAATGAAGTGTTAGTTATGAGTAAATGCCAAGTTAGTAGCTGAGAGTGCTGATTCAGTTACTCCTCTCTCTCCCTCTCCCTCCTCCCCCATCTCTCCCCTCTTCCTCTCCCTCCTCCCCCCTCTCCCTCCTCCCTCCTCCCCCATCTCTCCCCTCTCCCTCTCCCTTCTCCCCTCTCCCTCTCCCTCCTCCCCCATCTCTCCCCTCTCCCTCCTCCCCCATCTCTCCCCTCTCCCTCTCCCTCCTCCCCCATCTCTCCCCTCTCCCTCTCCCTCCTCCCTCCTCCCCCATCTCTCCCCTCTCCTCCTCCCTCCTCCCCCATCTCTCCCCTCTCCCTCCTCCTCCTCCCCCATCTCTCCCCTCTCCCTCCTCCTCCTCCCCCATCTCTCCCCTCTCCCTCCTCCCTCCTCCCCCATCTCTCCCCTCTTCCTCTCCCTCCTCCCCCATCTCTCCCTCCTCCTTCCTCCCCCATCTCTCCCTCCTCCCTCCTCCCCCATCTCTTCCTCTCCTTCCTCCCCCATCTCTCCCTCCTCCCTCCTCCCCCATCTCTTCCTCTCCCTCCTCCCCCATCTCTTCCTCTCCCTCCTCCCCCATCTCTTCCTCTCCCTCCTCCCCCATCTCTTCCTCTCCCTCCTCCCCCATCTCTCCCCTCTCCCTCCTCCCCCATCTCTTCCTCTCCCTCCTCCCCCATCTCTCCCCTCTGCCTCTCCCTCCTCCCCCATCTCTCCCTCCTCCCTCCTCCCCCATCTCTTCCTCTCCCTCCTCCCCCATCTCTTCCTCTCCCTCCTCCCCCATCTCTCCCCTCTTCCTCTCCCTCCTCCGCCATCTCTCCCCTCTCCCTCTCCCTCCTCCCCCTTATCCCTTATCTCCTCACATTGTATCTCTTTGATTTGTGTACTTAATGGTTGTTTTT
The DNA here is from genome assembly GCF_002021735.2 of Oncorhynchus kisutch. NCBI lineage: Eukaryota > Metazoa > Chordata > Actinopteri > Salmoniformes > Salmonidae > Oncorhynchus > Oncorhynchus kisutch. The sequence continues at coordinate 43,320,376 of NC_034201.2, forward strand.
TATCTGGATGCTGAGCTTTGACATTCTTCTGCTGGGTGTTTCAACTGTCAATTTACAGGTGTATTCATTATGGCAAGTCTGTTGCAAAACGTTTCGTCTGTTGCAAAAGCGTTTTGCAACAGAAACCATTTTTACTCCAAACTGAAAATATTTTGCAATGAAAACTATAGTTTCCTCCCCGTTCCGTTTACTATGTTTTTTGCTTCTGTTTGGTTCTTAAACTTTTATAGAAGGTTTCCATAGCGAAAACGTACTGAATACAACTTATTCCTCATTTACGAGGTTTGTTAACTTATCTGTATCGATGCTGAAAATCGATAAAGCCGTGAAAGTTCCCCACAAATATATTTTTGAGATTAGTTTACCAAAATCTGTAGCTATTTAGCCTCTTCAATAGATGTCACAGGTCACTGATGTTTAATCTCGGGATTTTTCATGATTGTTAAAATATCCTTTACTCCTCTGGCATTTTCACTGGTATTATTATTGCATCAACTTCATGGACCAAAGAAATTGACGTTGGGTCAACTTTTTTATAAGGTTTCAAAAATCACTGTTTTATAGACTAAACAAGCAAAACACAATGTTGATAGATTAAGATGTGTGGGTTGTTTCCACCCACGCAGACACAACCACTGTCATTCAGTATGTCCTAAGAGCTATCCCTAGATTAAGATGTGTGGGTTGTTTCCACCCACGCAGACACAACCACTGTCATTCAGTATGTCCTAAGAGCTATCCCTAGATTAAGATGTGTGGGTTGTTTCCACCCACGCAGACACAACCACTGTCATTCAGTATGTCCTAAGAGCTATCCCTAGATTAAGATGTGTGGGTTGTTTCCACCTACGCAGACACAACCACTGTCATTCAGTATGTCCTAAGAGCTATCCCTAGATTAAGATGTGTGGGTTGTTTCCACCCACGCAGACACAACCACTGTCATTCAGTATGTCCTAAGAGCTATCCCTAGATTAAGATGTGTGGGTTGTTTCCACCCACGCAGACACAACCACTGTCATTCAGTATGTCCTAAGAGCTATCCCTAGATTAAGATGTGTGGGTTGTTTCCACCCACGCAGACACAACCACTGTCATTCAGTATGTCCTAAGAGCTATCCCTAGATTAAGATGTGTGGGTTGTTTCCACCCACGCAGACACATCCACTGTCATTCAGTATGTCCTAAGAGCTATCCCTAGATTAAGATGTGTGGGTTGTTTCCACCCACGCAGACACAACCACTGTCATTCAGTATGTCCTAAGAGCTATCCCTAGATTAAGATGTGTGGGTTGTTTCCACCCACGCAGACACAACCACTGTCATTCAGTATGTCCTAAGAGCTATCCCTAGATTAAGAAGCTTGCCCTTTTCTCCATCTCCCAGATGAATAACAGGGAATGTTTATTTGTGGACTTGATAAGCTGCAAACTCATCTCAAAAATATTAACAGAGCTACTGAATTTTCACCAGCGATACATGAATATGTCATATGAATAGGATTTATTCCCTTGGGAGAACAGCTAGTGTGGAGCTCTCTGCATGCCTGGGAATTAGACAGGGAGGAGATTCCAGAAGCCTCTATCCCATCTCTGTTCCCTGTCGAGCCTGTCCAGCGCATGTTGAGGACATTTGCACAGGGCTGTATACAGACTGAAAAAATGTTACTCAGGTTGTGACGTTCATCAACATCTTGACCTGATTACCATGGTAACGGTATAACCTATCTCACAGGGAGAGAGGCTTTCACAAGAAGGCCAGGGACACAACCTTTCCTCTATGGTAGCCTACCTTTTGACACTTTGTCCTCCATTCAGAGAACATGCATTGGATATCTGCATTACTGTATACAGTAAAACATTTCAAAAATAAAACATAATAAGGACATATCTATATGTTTTATGGATGATTGTGTGTGGTCCTTTTTGTTTTTATAAATAAGGTGATTTTGGCAAGATTATACTGAACACAAATATAAACGCAACATGTAAAGTGTTGGTCCTATGTTTCATGAGCTGAAATTAAAGTTCCCAGAAATGTTCCATACACACAATGCCACAGATGTCTAAAGTTTTGAGGGAGCGTGCAATTGGCATCCATACTGCAGGAATGTCCACCAGAGCTGTTGCCAGATAATTTACTGTTAATTTCTCTACCATAAGCCACCTCCAACATCCTTTTAGAGAATTTAGCATGATACGTCCAACTGGCCTCACAACTGCAGACCACGTGTAACCACGCCAGCCCAGGACCTCCACATCTGGCTTCTTCACCTGTAGGATCATGAGACCAGCCTCCCAGACAGCTGAGGAAACTGAGGAGTATTTCTGACTGTAATGAAGCCCTTTTGTGGGGAAAAACTCATTCTGATTGGCAGGGCCTTGCTCCCCAGTGGTTGGGCCAGTCTCCCAAGTGGGTGGGCCCATGCCCTTTTAGGCCCACCCATGGCTACGCCCCTGCCCAGTCATGTGAAATACATAGATTAGGGCCTAATGAATTTATCTCAATTGACTGATTTCCTTATATGTACTGCAACTAAGTAAAATTGTTGAAATGGTTGCATGTTGCATTTATATTTCTGTTCATTATATATGTATTGATATTCAGTAAAACTATGTATATACTGCATATAACTACTGCATATAACTACTGCATATAACTATTGCATATAACTACTGCATATAACTACTGCATATAACTACTGCATATAACTATTGCATATAACTACTGCATATAACTATTGCATATAACTACTGCATATAACTACTGCATATAACTACTGCATATAACTACTGCATATAACTGTATGTTTATGTAGATAAGAAAACATATTTGAACTTAAATGAACATATATCAGCTAACGTAGTTAATGTATGCTAACGTAGTTAATGTATGCTAACGTAGTTAATGTATGCTAACGTAGTTCATGTATGCTAACATAGTTCATGTATGCTAACGTAGTTAACGTATGCTAACGTAGTTAACGTATGCTAACGTAGTTCATGTATGCTAACGTAGTTAACGTATGCTAACGTAGTTAACGTATGCTAACGTAGTTAATGTATGCTAACGTAGTTAATGTATGCTAACGTAGTTAACGTATGCTAACGTAGTTAATGTATGCTAACGTAGTTAATGTATGCTAACGTAGTTAATGTATGCTAACGTTACAAAATAAACATCTAATGCATATTATGTGATATTATCTCAGTATTTTACATTCTTCATCTGCCTTTAAAATTAGTTTTACTCGCAATGAGGCAAGTCAGCCACTAGGGTTTTCAACAGCCTTTGTTAAAATGGTCAAATGAATCCTTTGTCTCATTGGACCATTCAGGACAATCATTTGAACCGTGACTCACTGACAGGTGCGACAGAAAATACTTGTGAAATTAAAGTTTCCTATGTATCTGAACACTAGATTAATGCTATGATCAAGAAAAATAAGTATGTTATATAAATGGGACTTGGTTTTAAAGGCACCTGACCTAACCATTTTGTACCCAGACTTGAACTATACACATCTAACATTGGCCTTGATCCATTTCTATCAATACTAATAGTTTTATTCACTTACTGTGGCCGTTGTGCAGTTTCTATGTCTCTAGCTGTCTGGTGAAGGGGTGTGAGGTAGTGAGGGTTGGGGAAAGCTGGGAAGAGCTGAGGGGTGACAGAGTTCAGACCCTGAAGGTCCACTTACTGTGGCCGTTGTGCAGTTTCTATGTCTCTAGCTGTCTGGTGAAGGGGTGTGAGGTAGTGAGGGTTGGGGAAGGTCCACTTACTGTGGCTGTTGTGCAGTTTCTATGTCTCTAGCTGTCTGGTGAAGGGGTGTGAGGTAGTGAGGGTTGGGGAAGGTCCACTTACTGTGGCTGTTGTGCAGTTTCTATGTCTCTAGCTGTCTGGTGAAGGGGTGTGAGGTAGTGAGGGTTGGGGAAGGTCCACTTACTGTGGCTGTTGTGCAGTTTCTATGTCTCTAGCTGTCTGGTGAAGGGGTGTGAGGTAGTGAGGGTTGGGGAAAGCTGGGAAGAGCTGAGGGGTGACAGAGTTCAGACCCTGAAGGTCCACTTACTGTGGCCGTTGTGCAGTTTCTATGTCTCTAGCTGTCTGGTGAAGGGGTGTGAGGTAGTGAGGGTTGGGGAAGGTCCACTTACTGTGGCTGTTGTGCAGTTTCTATGTCTCTAGCTGTCTGGTGAAGGGGTGTGAGGTAGTGAGGGTTGGGGAAGGTCCACTTACTGTGGCTGTTGTGCAGTTTCTATGTCTCTAGCTGTCTGGTGAAGGGGTGTGAGGTAGTGAGGGTTGGGGAAGGTCCACTTACTGTGGCTGTTGTGCAGTTTCTATGTCTCTAGCTGTCTGGTGAAGGGGTGTGAGGTAGTGAGGGTTGGGGAAAGCTGGGAAGAGCTGAGGGGTGACAGAGTTCAGACCCTGAAGGTCCACTTACTGTGGCCGTTGTGCAGTTTCTATGTCTCTAGCTGTCTGGTGAAGGGGTGTGAGGTAGTGAGGGTTGGGGAAGGTCCACTTACTGTGGCTGTTGTGCAGTTTCTATGTCTCTAGCTGTCTGGTGAAGGGGTGTGAGGTAGTGAGGGTTGGGGAAGGTCCACTTACTGTGGCTGTTGTGCAGTTTCTATGTCTCTAGCTGTCTGGTGAAGGGGTGTGAGGTAGTGAGGGTTGGGGAAGGTCCACTTACTGTGGCTGTTGTGCAGTTTCTATGTCTCTAGCTGTCTGGTGAAGGGGTGTGAGGTAGTGAGGGTTGGGGAAGGTCCACTTACTGTGGCTGTTGTGCAGTTTCTATGTCTCTAGCTGTCTGGTGAAGGGGTGTGAGGTAGTGAGGGTTGGGGAAGGTCCAGTGCTGTGAGGCCTCTCTGTCCTCAACATGTTCAACCTCTGTTGGATTTGCTTGCAGGACATAGTCCCCTTTTCCATCCATGCATGTCGCCTGGTGTGTAGCGTGCTGTTTTGTTAATGCCGAAATTTTGAGATCCCACCTCCCCCAATGCTGCTATCTATCACCTCCCAGTTGGTCACGGCTAGATGTAATAACAATTGAAGAGAGGGTAACGCCACTGGTCAGGAAAGCCACTGTGGCTTAATGTTCTGTTGACTTTGAATAATAGAAGCGTGCTGATCAGGACAAGGCTGTCATAACTGTATTCTATCCTAATTAATATCACTCTGCGGATGAGAAGTGAGGTTGTTTAAAGTCTGAGGGGTTGTTGTGAGTTTTTGACGTCTTCACACAGTCAAGAGGATCTTGGCTACGGTGCACTTGATTTTCACCTTGGACTGCTTGGAATTTAGCTACAATTTGTATTGGTTGTTTTGGTCATATAGGTAAATCAAATCAAATCAAATGTATTTATATAGCTCTTCGTACATCAGCTGATATCTCAAAGTGCTGTACAGAAACCCAGCCTAAAACCCCAAACAGCAAGCAATGCAGGTGTAGAAGCACGGTGGCTAGGAAAAACTCCCTAGAAAGGCCAAAACCTAGGAAGAAACCTAGAGAGGAACCAGGCTATGTGGGGTGGCCAGTCCTCTTCTGGCTGTGCCGGGTGGAGATTATAACAGAACATGGCCAAGATGTTCAAATGTTCATAAATGACCAGCATGGTCGTATAATAATAAGGCAGAACAGTTGAAACTGGAGCAGCAGCACAGTCAGATGGACTGGGGACAGCAAGGAGTCATCATGTCAGGTAGTCCTGGGGCATGGTCCTAGGGCTCAGGTCCTCCGAGAGAGAGAAAAAAAAGAGAGAATTAGAGAGAGCATATGTGGGGTGGCCAGTCCTCTTCTGGCTGTGCCGGGTGGAGATTAAAACAGAACATGGCCAAGATGTTCAAATGTTCATAAATGATCAGCATGTTCGAATAATAAGAAGGCAGAACAGTTGAAACTGGAGCAGCAGCACGGCCAGGTGGACTGGGGACAGCAAGGAGTCATCATGTCAGGTAATCCTGGGGCATGGTCCTAGGGCTCAGGTCCTCCGAGAGAGAGAAGGAGAGAATTAGAGAACGCACACTTAGATTCACATAGGACACCGAATAGGACAGGAGATACTCCAGATATAACAAACTGACCCTAGCCCCCTGACACATAAACTACTGCAGCATACATACTGGAGGCTGAGACAGGTACTCAAAATGAAATCTGACATTTGACTTTGTGTCATATTTTCCACCATTTCAATACCTTTTGAGATGTGAACTTGATCAACAAAAAAAAAAAAACGTTTGATTTCACCTCATTTCAATATTATCAATTAACCATCTCAAGGTATAGAATATAGAAAAATGACTATAGTAAGTGCCAAATAAAGTAGCAGGGTTGACAACTTCATCTTAAAGAGTAAATATGAATTATATCGACAAATGTAGACAAATGTACATGACATGTAAACAGTTTATAATCAGTGTAGTTATTTTGTTAGACACTGTACTTCTTAGCTCGTGCTTCTACACCTGCATTGCTTGCTGTTGGGGGGTTTTAGGCTGGGTTTCTGTACAGCACTTTGATATATCAGCTGATGTAAGAAGGGCTATATAAATACATTTGATTTGATACTTCTCCCTGTTTGTAACGATCGTCGTAGGTGGAAGAAGGAGAGGACCAAGGTGCAGCGTGGTACGTGTTCATGATCTTTTAATTACGCTGAACACTAGAACAAAAATAACAAAAAACGGAACAAACGAAACAGTCCTGTCTGGTACAGAGACAGAGACAGAAAACCTAGAACACAAAACCTAGAATGGCCACCCCAACTCACGCCCTGACCAAACTAAAATAGAGACATAAAAAAGGAACTAAGGTCAGGACGTGACACCATTAGCTGAAATCATATTGTTTTCAAAGCTCTTTTAGATGTCGTGCTAGCTGTTAGGTCCGAACAGCTTCACAAATTATGGGAATTTGTCTACTATGCAGATGTTGTCTCCCTCAGAGGCACGTGTTGCTAGGCAACCCCCCCCCTCCCCCTCCCCCTGTACTGAATGCATTCAGTTGGACAACTGACCAGGTATCCCCCCTTTCATTCAGTTGGACAACTGACCAGGTATCCCCCCTTTCATGCAGTTGGACAACTGACCAGGTATCCCCCTTTCATTCAGTTGTACAACTGACCAGGTATCCCCCTTTCATTCAGTTGGACAACAGACTAGGTATCCCCCTATCATTCAGTTGGACAACTGACCAGGTATCCCCCTTTCATTCAGTTGTACAACAGACTAGGTATCCCCCTTTCATTCAGTTGGACAACAGACTAGGTAGCGGGGCGGCAGCGTAGCCTAGTGGTTAGAGCATTGGACTAGTAACCGGAAGGTTGCGAGTTCAAACCCCCGAGCTGACAAGGTACAAATCTGTCGTTCTGCCCCTGAACAGGCAGTTAACCCACTGTTCCCAGGCCGTCATTGAAAATAAGAATGTGTTCTTAACTGACTTGCCTGGTTAAATAAAGGTCAAATTAAAAATGAAAAGGTATCCCCCTATCATTCAGTTGGACAACTGACCAGGTATCCCCCCTTTCATTCAGTTGTACAGCTGACTAGGCATCCCCCCTTTCATTCAGTTGTACAGCTGACTAGGCATCCCCCCTTTCATTCAGTTGGACAACTGACCAGGTATCCCCCCTTTCATTCAGTTGTACAGCTGACTAGGCATCCCCCCTTTCATTCAGTTGGACAGCTGACTAGGCATCCCCCCTTTCATTCAGTTGTACAGCTGACTAGGTATCCCCCCTTTCATTCAGTTGTACAACTGACCAGGTATCCCCCCTTTCATTCAGTTGGACAACTGACCAGGTATCCCCCTTTCATTCAGTTGTACAACTGACCAGGTATCCCCCTTTCATTCAGTTGTACAACAGACTAGGTATCCCCCTTTCATTCAGTTGGACAACAGACTAGGTATCCCCCTATCATTCAGTTGGACAACTGACCAGGTATCCCCCCTTTCATTCAGTTGTACAGCTGACTAGGCATCCCCCCTTTCATTCAGTTGGACAACTGACCAGGTATCCCCCCTTTCATTCAGTTGGACAACTGACCAGGTATCCCCCCTTTCATTCAGTTGGAATAGTTTCACAGTATTAACTAAAAGTTAATAGAGTTCAGTTCACGTAACAGGGTTGACCTTAAAATGAGGGAGGGGACAGATGTAAATGAATCACTAATCAAATGAGACATTTTTGGTGGTTAATTGGGTAAAAATATTCCTAGAAGTCACAAAGGATGATCAGAGGGACACGTCAAAATGCTGTTGTTTGGCACTTTCATACTGTACATATGGCATTTATTTAATTCTCCATGTGGTCCATATTAAAGGGCACTTCATTTAATATAACTGGCTTTGAAAATGTAATATTGGTGCACAATTTCTACTTAAAACATCAAAAGGGAGGCAAAAGACACTCATTTCGTAGAACAACCCATAACATAACTTCTAACGTTATAACTTTTTATGTCGTTTAACTCTGAAATTGATTCTGCATGTGTGTAATCTTAGCTCATGTAGCTAAACATATTGGACACTCTGGGGATGGTGCTGAACCAGAGGATTTTGTATTCGGGTCTCATGAACACATTGCCTACATACAGTACGCTTTGGTCTAACTATTGATAGGGATGTGTTTTAGCAGGAAATGTCCAAATTTTATTTCCTGGTTGTGTGACATAAACGAGATGCAATTTTCTCTGACATGTGTTTATATGCTGTTGTCAGCAACAAGGCACATCTTTCAGGGAGTACACAATGTGCACTACAGGCCTCCTTGTTTCTGCATTCTGTCATCAATTCGGAAAGGAGCCATTAATCAATTTGCAGTTTGCTGTAGCAAATAAATCATTTCCAAGTGCAAAGCGTCAGAGGCAGTTCTGAACTACAGAGTGGAAGTTTGTTTTCCAACTTTTAAAACGTCTCTTTGTATTTCTTTCACAGATGAGAGCTGAATAATCTCTCTTCAAATAACCAGCTCTGCTGATTTGTTCCTTTGTTCAGAGGGGTTAAAGTCCCCCCCCCACCTCTCTAATTCAGAGGGGTTAAAGCCCCCACCACCTCTCTAATTCAGAGGGGTTAAAGTCCCCCCCCCCACCTCTCTAATTCAGAGGGGTTAAAGCCCCCACCTCTCTAATTCAGAGGGGTTAAAGCCCCCCACCTCTCTAATTCAGAGGGGTTAAAGTCACCCCCCCTCCCACCTCTCTAATTCAGAGGGGTTAAAGTCTCCCCCCCCCCTCCCCCCACCTCTCTAATTCAGAGGGGTTGGGTTAAATGCAGAAGACACATTTCGGTTGAAGGCATTCAGTTGTACAACTGACTAGGTATCACCCTTCCTTTTCCCTTTCCAGTCCTCCACTGTGTTTCACTGAAAGTACATTATATGCTGGGCATTAGTGCCACCACCTCCTCTCTCATCATTAGATCCTATGTGAGGAAAATACTGTAGATCTCGCAGTTTTGTCTGTCTCTTCAAAGAACCATTAGTATCAGTCAACCCTAACCCTTACTCTACACCATATGTTTTGAATAGAGGCATTTTAATGATTGTGGTTTTACCTGTAAAGCACCGCAGCTATGATGCAGAATCAGAAATACATCTGTGCTGATGTTCTGTTCCATTTTATCCCTTAAACAAGAGATTCTCTGAGAAAGCACGTGCACCAAACATGGTCAGGCATTAGCTTACCTCGTTGTGTAACCTCTAACTTCATTTGACTTGATTTGATTTCGCCTCGTTTCAAGCAATTGGATTTAGTTGTTATTTATTATATTGTCTGGCTAAACAGTCTTCTTTCTTTCCTCCAAAATAAGTTGTTGTAGCAGGCTAGCAGCAACAACACCCTTTGCACAGAGGGTGAAATTATACTGCTGAGTGTAAAGTGGTGTTTAAGATCTCTTTGTGGGAGTTCTGAAACTGATTGGAACACCCAGGTCAGAGATGTCAGACTGAACATTCCTTAGCAGAGTTCCTTTTGTCTACAACAACAACAAAAAATTGTCGGAGACAAGTGATATGCCACGTGACATCATGACTCATCATGACTACCAAACAGCAGAGGTTTGGGCTCTCTGGAGCCGCCACTATATCAATCTTTCCTTTCCTCTTAATATCTACTGTATTTCATTCCAATGCTCTCCTCTATCTACTTTGCCAGTTTCCTTCTTTTCCATTTGATTTGTCAGCTGGCAGTGTGAAGGCCCATTTGGAAGACTGCTCCAGGTCTGTGCACTGATCATCTGAGATCCTGGCTAGACAGATAAATGTTAAGTCCCAGAGTAAGCCGCTGCATTGACCCGCCAACTCAAGCAGAACTTGGCTCTAGAAAAGACCACTCTTATTGACACATCTATTGACAACCCGCTGAGAATCACTGTTCTGGCCCCACACCATGCATCAGAAATGTTTACTTTACAGCACGCACCAACCACGGTCTCATTAGATGTTGTAATTGAATCCACTCTGAAGCAGTCATTTTGTGGAAAGTGGCGTGGCCCCATTCACTCCGTGTGTTTTCTGTCCTTCTGACTAAACCCTTCATTCATCAGGGCTAAGAGAAATGAATATGATACATTTTCCATCTCACAGTAAAGCATGCTGGGATCCTCATATGACAGGCTCTGTAGTAGCGATCACGATAATGCTAGATCAGTGTAACATCATACCCACTTTGAGGCCACAATGATGACAAATGCTGCTCCATTCAAAAACTCTCACATGGGACCAAGAAATATGTTAAAACCCATTAAATGCTTGGCAATTCATTTCTCCTCCAAAGTCTGGGTCCTGCCAGCCTTATGCTCATAGGAAAAATACCCAAAATGCATTAATCAAGAAGGCCTTCTCTACTATCATGAATTGATAACAGATGTACATTTTCTGTACAGAGCTATAACACTATGACAACACTAACGCTATGTCAGATAATGTTTATTTTTACATACATTTGTGTAATTTCGGTCTATTGAAATTCATATTTTATAAAGGTATCCATTTTAAATGAATGACAGAATAGTAATGATTTTGCCTCATCCCCTAATTTGCAGTATTGTAGATAAAACCAGCCCCTGAAATGAGTGAAGAATATTAAGGGTAATTTTCCTTTTACATATTCCACCACAATTTTCCACCACTTTAAATTTCTGGCTTCAAATCAGAATATTTATTCTGAATTTCCTATTTCGCACAGTATAATTTTCTTCTCCTGTAGGACTTTGTTTCTGGAGTGTGTGTAGCGTAAACAGATGATGTGCTTATCATACTTCCCCCAGACCCTCTCTCCCCTAAAGATGCTACAGTAATAAAACAAAGAATGTATTACACTTTTATAATGCTTTTCATTACAGACAGAATCTCAAAGTGCTTGTTAAAGCAGAATACAATGCAATAAGTAATATAAAGAGAGATACAGGGTACAACAGTAGCTAGATCAGATCAAGTCTGTTTGAGTGCTTCTTGAAGTCTCCAGTTAACACACGCAGCCCAATTCTGATTTTTCTTTACCCAATTATTGCCAGAAGAGCAGATCTGATTGATCAAAAGACCAATTAGAGGCAAAAGAATCAGATTTGGGCTGCCTGTGTAAATGCAGCCTTAGTGACTAGAGGTACCATGAAGACTATGATGTCATGTCCTGGGAGGCAAAAAGTTCCACCTGCATTTGTAGCCCATAATTACTATTGTAACGTCTGTCCTATTTTACCTTTACCTGGAGACAGGTCATTTGTTCTAAAATAACTCTCTGTTGATGGTGAAGGTCATTTAATGCCACTGGGACACATTGTTTAAAACCATCAGTCCACATCCATTATAAAGAGATGACAGAGCATCAGTGGATGGTTTTGAGGTTTCAATGGCTACTGTATCATTTGCATGGATCTGCTGCATGGCTTGAACAGATTAGGGGTTACCTTTTTATTTTTATTTTTATCAATTCACAGAGTAATGTCAATATTTATTTGGCACAACAAGCAACCTAAAATTAAATAAGAAACATTCAAACTGCCAATCAAAAAGTGAGGTTTAAAGACTGGTACAAAGCTGGAACCACGACACAGAATAAATCAAATCAAATCACATGTTATTTGTCACATACACATGGTTAGCAGATGTTAATGCGAGTGTAGCAAAATGCTTGTGCTTCTAGTTCCGACAATGCAGTAATAACCAACAAGTAATCTAGCTAACAATTCCAAAACTACTACCTTATAGACACAAGTGTAAGGGGATAAAGAATATGTACATAAAGATATATGAATGAGTGATGGTACAGAGCGGCATAGGCAAAATACAGTAGATGGTATTGAGTGCAGTATATACATATGAGATGAGTATGTAAACAAAGTGGCATAGTTAAAGTGGCTAGTGATACATGTATTACATAAAGATGCTGTAGATGATATAGAGTACAGTATATACGTATATATACGTATACATATGAGATGAATAATGTAGGGTATGTAAACATTATATTAGGTAGCATTGTTTAAAGTGGCTAGTGATATATTTTACATCATTTCCCATCAATTCCCATTCCATTACAGCCAGTGGCTGGAGTTAATGGGGAATCATTTATTCTATGATGGCACACGCCATGCGTTTTTCAGCAACTGCAACAAGAATATGGTTTTATCACATTCACAGTTTTTCAGTTTCCGTCAACTGCAGAGACGTATTGGTGGCACCTTGGGGCTCTGGGTGAACTGCAGAGACGTATTGGTGGCACCTTGGGGCTCTGGGTGAACTGCAGAGACGTATTGGTGGCACCTTGGGGCTCTGGGTGAACTGCAGAGACGTATTGGTGGCACCTTGGGGCTCTGGGTGAACTGCAGAGACGTATTGGTGGCACCTTGGGGCTCTGGGTGAACTGCAGAGACGTATTGGTGGCACCTTGGGGCTCTGGGTGAACTGCAGAGACGTATTGGTGGCACCTTGGGGCTCTGGGTGTGCTGGGGCACCTTGGGGCTCTGGGTGTGCTGGGCTCTGGGTGTGCTGGGGCACCTTGGGGCTCTGGGTATGCTGGGGCACCTCGGGGCTCTGGGTGTGCTGGGGCTCTGGGTGTGCTGGGGCACAATAGTACAACTAAACATAGAACAAGAACATATCAATGCATACACACAAACTATCTAGGTCAAATAGGGGAGAGGCGTTGTGCCGTGAGGTGTTGCTTTATCTGTGATGTACTGGGCCATACGCACAACCCATTCCAAGCATTTATGAAGCCAGTCAAGAGGCTCTCGATTGTGCAGCTGTAGAACTTTTGAGAATCTGAGGGCCCCTGCCAAATATTTTCAGCCTCCTGAGGGGGAAGAAGCATTGTCGAGCCCTCTTCACAACTGTGTTGGTATATGTGGACCATGATAGATTCTTAGTGATGTGGACACAGAATGGAATGAGGGCGTGGCTCGGTCCTCCGTTTCCTGTAGTCCACAATCAGCTCCTTTGTCTTGCTGACGTTGATGGAGAGGTTGTTGTCTTGGCACCACACTACCAGGACTCTGACCTCCTCCCTATTGGCTGTTTCATTGTCATCTGTGATAAGGTCTACCACCGTCGTGTCATCGATAAGCGTAATGATGGTGTTGGAGTCGTGCATGTGTAACGGATGTGAAACGTCTAGCTAGTTAGCGGTGGTGCCCGCTAAATAATGTTTCAATCAGTGACGTCACTTGCTCTGAGACATTGAAGTAGTGGTTCCCCTTGCTCTGCAAGAGCCGCGGCTTTTGTGGAGCAATGGGTAACGATGCTTCGTGGGTGACTGTTGTTGATGTGTGCAGAGGGTCCCTGGCTTGCGTGTTACACATGGCCACACAGTCGTGGGTGAAGGGGAGAGGACTAAGCACACACCCCTGAGGAGCCCGTGTTGAGAGTCAGCATGGCAGATGTCTGCATTCCCCACCTGGGGGCGGCCCGTCAGGAAGTCCAGGATCCAGTTGCAGATGGAGGTGTTCAGTCCCAGAGTCTGTAGCTTAATTAATGATGAGCTTGGAGGGCACTATGGTGTTGAATGTTGAGCTGTCGTCAATGAATAGCATTCTCACATAGGTGTTCCTCTTGCCCAAGTGAAGTCAGGTGTCAGAGTCAGTCTGATGAAACAATTTTGTGGATTTTTTTAGGGAGATACTTCTTCTTCTGTTCCGGTCCTTTCCACAATAAAGTCTCTGAAATTAGTCCCTGTCCCAAATTCTCCTTACTATTTATAAGGAGAAACGAATTACAAAAAATTGCTGAAGCTGGAGACTTATATTTCCCTCTCTAACTTTAAACATCAGCTATCTGAGCAGCTAACCGATCGCTGCAGCTGTACATAGTCCATCTGTAAATAGCCCACCCAATCTACCTCATCCCCATATTGTTTTTATTTACTTTTCTGCTCTTTTGCACACCAGTATTTCTACTTGCACATCACCATCTGTTCGTCTATCACTCCAGTGTTAATCTGTCAATTTTAATTACTTCGCTACTATGGCCTATTTATTGCCTTACCTCCTCACGCCATTTGCACACACTGTATATAGACTTTCTTTATTTTTCTATTGTGTTATTGACTGTACGCTTGTTTATTCTATGTGTAACTCTGTGTTGTTGTTTGTGTCGCACTGCTCTGCTTTATCTTGGTCAGGTTGCAGTTGTAAATGAGAACTTGCTCTCAACTAGCTTACCTGGTTAGATTAAGGTGAAATAAACATTTTTTTAAATAAAAAGGACACCAATCAGTGGAGCACATCAATTATGTCATCATGGCTGAATCAAACCTGATTCTTTGCTAGTTGTTGCCTCAAAAACTAATTTTTACCAACACAAAGTGCAACGGACCGGAGAGCAGTTCTCCTGACCTCATCATCTGGCATCTGTCTATGTTCAAGGGCACCGAGGTATAATGTTCTACTGTGACAGAGATACTGTATATAATGATGAGATGTTCTTGTCTCCGGTCCTAACAATGGGAGTCGTTGTCCCAAAGGCAAGAAAGCAGTTCTGCTTATCACTCTGCTTATCGCTGTATTCCCGCGCGGACAGTTTTTGATGGAAGGAACTCTCTCGCTCCGTCTCTTCCTCTCAGACTGTGATCATATACATGGTTCCACACCACCAGGGAATTATGGGTAAATGGATGCCTCAGAATAACACATTTGACTCTGACAACGTGGAAAGAAATCCAAAACGAGACCAAATCTCCCAAAGCAGAGGGGAAAATTAGGAAAGGAGTTTTATAAAATCTGAATCTATTAATATAGGATTATTTTTGTTAAGCAACACTTGGTACATTTCAAAAAAGAAATTGTCTAAGATCTGAGAATTATGATCATTCACTATATTCATAATTTTGTTTGATACCTGTTTATAGCTTTGTGTGAGTGTTCAAATTTAGTGACTACAAGGAAGAGG
This sequence comes from Oncorhynchus kisutch, assembly GCF_002021735.2. Classification (NCBI taxonomy): domain Eukaryota; kingdom Metazoa; phylum Chordata; class Actinopteri; order Salmoniformes; family Salmonidae; genus Oncorhynchus; species Oncorhynchus kisutch. The sequence goes on from NC_034201.2 coordinate 43,335,747, forward strand.
CTCTCGGCTCCTATTCCCCCTGGCTGTCCCTTTGATGGAGGCCTGTGTGTGTGTGTGTGTGTGTGTGTGTGTGTGTGTGTGTGTGAGAGGGAGCGTGTGTGAACATGTGTGAGCACGTGTGCGCGTGTGTGTGTGCATGTGCATGTGCGTGTGTGTGTACACGTGTGTGTGTGTGTGTGTACGCGTGTGAGTGTGTGTGTGTGTACGCGTGTGTGTGTGTGTATATGTGTGAGCGTGTGTGTGAGCGTGTGTGTGAGCGTGTGTGTGTGTACGCGTGTGCGTGTGCGTGTGTGAGCGTGTGTGTGTGCGCATCCACAAGGATAGTAAAACAAGGAAAATGATCCCACGTGGGGACATTTCCCACATCCCCATGAGGACAAAGGCTATTTTAAGCTTAGTGGTTAGGGTTAGGGTATGAGTAAGGGGTTAGGGTAAGAGTAAGGGGTTAGAGTTAGGGTAAGAGTAAGGGGTTAGGGTTAGGGTAAGAGTAAGGGGTTAGGGTAAGAGTAAGGGGTTAGAGTTAGGGTAAGAGTAAGGGGTTAGGGTAAGAGTAAGGGGTTAGGGTTAGGGTAAGAATAAGAGTAAGGGGTTAGGGTAAGAGTAAGGGGTTAGGGTAAGAGTAAGGGGTTAGGGTAAGAGTAAGGGGTTAGTGGTTAGAGTTAGGGTAAGAGTAAGGGGTTAGGTTTAGGGTAAGAAAGGGGTTAGGGTTAGGGTATGAGTAAGGGGTTAGAGTTAGGGTAAGAGTAAGGGGTTAGGGTTAGGGTAAGAGTAAGGGGTTAGGGTAAGAGTAAGGGGTTAGTGGTTAGAGTTAGGGTAAGAGTAAGGGGTTAGGTTTAGGGTAAGAAAGGGGTTAGGGTTAGGGTATGAGTAAGGGGTTAGGGTAAGAGTAAGGGGTTAGAGTTAGGGTAAGAGTAAGGGGTTAGGGTTAGAGTAAGGAGTTAGGGTAAGAGTAAGGGGTTAGGGTAAGGGGTTAGGGTAAGAGTAAGGGGTTAGTGGTTAGAGTTAGGTTTTGGAGTTAGTTTTAGAGTTAAGGTTATAAGTTAAGGTTAGGGTTAAGGTTAGGGTTAGGTTTAGTGGTTAGGGAAAATAGGAAAATAGGATTTTAAATGGAAATGAATTGTAGGTCCCCACGAGGATAGAGGAACATAACGTGTGGGTGTGTGTGTGCGTTCATGTGTGTGTGTGCGTTCATGTGTGTGTGTGTGCATTCATGTGTGTGTGTGCGTTCATGTGTGTGTGTGTGCCTATATAAGGACCTGCAAGTGTAAAAACATTTTTAAGTTATGAAGAACAAATCCCCTATATAAGTCTTGCTTTTCTACAGATCAAACAGAGTAAATCATCGACTAAGCCTTCAAGATAAATTCAGTTTGACTCCTGATAGTTTATCTCTCCAAACATTTGTGAGGTTGTGAACTCTAAAGTACATTATTCATATTAACTGTCAAATGAAAGACAGGTGCTAAACATTATGTTTCCATAAACCTCTTTTAAGACCAATGGATTTGGAGACTGTGGAGGAATAGGACCTCGACCTATGTCCTACAGGAACTTCTGTTTCTAACTGACTGCTGAAATCACCTGTTTATGTGTTCATGGCTGTGAATTGCATCTCAGTTTAAGGTACTGCACTTCTCTTTTCCCACTAGTACTGACTTTTTTTGCTCAATACTTTTGTTGAGAGATGAATGTGCTTGATACGATTGTGACGTGCCGTTGTCTCACCTAGCTATCTTAAGATGAACGCACAAATTGTATGTCGCTCTGGATAAACAGACTGAAGGGTTGGAACAGGTGATTACAGATAGAACGTCTGCTAAACAAATGTAAAGGTAGATGGATGAATTATGAGGACGTACATCTAGATTCCATTACCCAAGCCTCTCAAGAGTGCTCAAGTCTGTAAACGTCACTTTAATATATTTTTTAAGTGCTTTTCATATCACACACGCACACAATGGGACCTTGAAGTTCAAAGTAAGGAAGAATCCCTTTTGAAGATGTTTTTTCCAACGGTCCCATTAATCCCAACAGTAAATCCCAACAGTAAATCCCACAGTAAATACCACAGTAAATACCACAGTAAATACCACAGTAAATACCACAGTAAATCCCAACAGTAAATACCACAGTAAATACCACAGTAAATACCACAGTAAATTCCATGCTAACATTTGCGTTCTTTATTAAAAGTCGACAACAGAACAGTCAGTCCTGCAAACAATTTGCCAATGATGTCAGATCTGACGACAAGTTCATGTTTGAGTACCAAGCTACACATACGGACATATATGCTTCTGTTATTGCTGTAATGTAATGGCATGGGCATTTCTTTATGGCCTGTTTGCAAATCAATGTATTCTTTGTGCCATGGAAATTACATTATCATACTTTAAAGATTTATTATTTGAAATATGCTCATTGGTTGGTGCACAACCAATCCCGTGAGGCTCATACAGAAGTCCAATAAGTGCGGCTGGATATATTTACTATTTGGGAGTCTCTCGGTCTGACATTGACGATATTTAAAGAGAAACACAAGACCTCTTAAAAATATCAGCTCCAACACCAGGCCTGAAAGGTATGGGTGCTTTAGGACATGGTTAAATGAATGAAGTGGGCTAAAGTGAACTCATAAATTCAAATTGAAACAGAAAATTAACATTTCAGAATCGAGAACTGTTTGTGAGGGGTGGCGAGGTTAAAATGGAGTGTATACAGATGTTTGTTTCCAACCCTCTTTGTAGCTCTCAGTGTACAGACGGGCCTCTGCTCTCAGTGTACAGACGGGCCTCTGCTCTCAGTGTACAGACGGGCCTCTGCTCTCAGTGTACAGACAGGCCTCTGCTCTCAGTGTACAGACAGGCCTCTGCTCTCAGTGTACAGACGGGCCTCTGCTCTCAGTGTACAGACGGGTCTCTGCTCTCAGTGTACAGACAGGCCTCTGCTCTCAGTGTACAGACGGGTCTCTGCTCTCAGTGTACAGACGGGCCTCTGCTCTCAGTGTACAGACGGGCCTCTGCCCTCAGTGTACAGACGGGCCTCTGCTCTCAGTGTACAGACGGGCCTCTGCCCTCAGTGTACAGACGGGCCTCTGCTCTCAGTGTACAGACGGGCCTCTGCTCTCAGTGTACAGACGGGCCTCTGCTCTCAGTGTACAGATGGGCCTCTGCTCTCAGTGTACAGACAGGCCTCTGCTCTGTGGGATGATTGCATCATGGAATCCCAATCAGCCATTTTGGCTGATGTCATATATCACCTCATGTCTCCCTCCCCCATTCATCAACCTGAGGTAGAGTTGAGGGAGAGGAAAACGTAATCACTTCAGTGTTCATCTATTTGATATCTTGGCTACAGATCAAGAGTTTTAATATGAGTTATAGTGTGTGTTTAATATTTATATCCATTTTGCCTCTGTGCTGTATATTGACTGTTTCCTTGGCTTGGTATTCTACTGTGGTCAGCACTGATCTCTCGTGTCAAAATGCATCAGACTCCCACCCACCCACACACCATCCACAACTTTCCCTGTTCCCAGGCTCCAGTGTAGAGGTTGCCATATTGGATCGATCTTAGAGAGCTGAGGGGTTTAGCAGTGCCGTCTAAGAATAAAGAAAAATGCCTAGACAGAAAATGACTGCGATAGAAAGCCAGGCCTAGACACACAATGAATCAGCGTTCTCTCCTCCTGGTTTACCAAAGACTTATAGTTAAGACTTAACCCAAGGTTAAGATTAATTTAAAGGTTAAAGATATTATCCTTAGTTGCTATATCGATTTAATAAATTAATGACATATACCCATTGGTTCTTGAAATATATAACTTATCAATGAGCTTAGTTCAACTGTCGTATCACATGAGAAACACAAAATATAGGCTTGTTTTACCACAACATTTGTAAACAACGTAAATGTAAACAAACACTGTATAGCCTCGAGACATTGTTAAAACTGTAATGTTGATATCATGGATGGTCAGTCCTTGCATCCATAGCTCTGTGGATACAATTGACAGTGATTATGTTTCTCCAGACCCTAACCCATAGATGTTTAGAGAAATATGTTTCTCCAGACCCTAACCCATAATGTTTCTCCAGACCCTAACCCATTATGTTTCTCCAGACCCTAAGCCATTATGTTTCTCCAGACCCTAACCCATTATGTTTCTCCAGACCCTAAGCCATTATGTTTCTCCAGACCCTAACCCATTATGTTTCTCCAGACCCTAAGCCATTATGTTTCTCCAGACCCTAACCCATTATGTTTCTCCAGACCCTAAGCCATTATGTTTCTCCAGACCCTAACCCATTATGTTTCTCCAGACCCTAAGCCATTATGTTTCTCCAGACCCTAACCCATTATGTTTCTCCAGACCCTAAGCCATTATGTTTCTCCAGACCCTAAGCCATTATGTTTCTCCAGACCCTAAGCCATTATGTTTCTCCAGACCCTAAGCCATTATGTTTCTCCAGACCCTAAGCCATAATGTTTCTCCAGACCCTAAGCCATTATGTTTCTCCAGACCCTAACCCATTATGTTTCTCCAGACCCTAACCCATTATGTTTCTCCAGACCCTAACCCATTATGTTTCTCCAGACCCTAACCCATTATGTTTCTCCAGACCCTAACCCATTATGTTTCTCCAGACCCTAAGCCATTATGTTTCTCCAGACCCTAAGCCATTATGTTTCTCCAGACCCTAAGCCATTATGTTTCTCCAGACCCTAACCCATTATGTTTCTCCAGACCCTAACCCATTATGTTTCTCCAGACCCTAACCCATTATGTTTCTCCAGACCCTAACCCATTATGTTTCTCCAGACCCTAAGCCATTATGTTTCTCCAGACCCTAAGCCATAATGTTTCTCCAGACCCTAAGCCATTATGTTTCTCCAGACCCTAAGCCATTATGTTTCTCCAGACCCTAACCCATTATGTTTCTCCAGACCCTAAGCCATTATGTTTCTCCAGACCCTAACCCATTATGTTTCTCCAGACCCTAACCCATTATGTTTCTCCAGACCCTAAGCCATTATGTTTCTCCAGACCCTAAGCCATTATGTTTCTCCAGACCCTAACCCATTATGTTTCTCCAGACCCTAACCCATTATGTTTCTCCAGACCCTAAGCCATTATGTTTCTCCAGACCCTAACCCATTATGTTTCTCCAGACCCTAAGCCATTATGTTTCTCCAGACCCTAACCCATTATGTTTCTCCAGACCCTAAGCCATTATGTTTCTCCAGACCCTAAGCCATTATGTTTCTCCAGACCCTAAGCCATTATGTTTCTCCAGACCCTAAGCCATAATGTTTCTCCAGACCCTAAGCCATTATGTTTCTCCAGACCCTAACCCATTATGTTTCTCCAGACCCTAAGCCATTATGTTTCTCCAGACCCTAACCCATTATGTTTCTCCAGACCCTAACCCATTATGTTTCTCCAGACCCTAACCCATTATGTTTCTCCAGACCCTAACCCATTATGTTTCTCCAGACCCTAACCCATTATGTTTCTCCAGACCCTAACCCATTATGTTTCTCCAGACCCTAACCCATTATGTTTCTCCAGACCCTAAGCCATTATGTTTCTCCAGACCCTAACCCATTATGTTTCTCCAGACCCTAACCCATTATGTTTCTCCAGACCCTAAGCCATTATGTTTCTCCAGACCCTAACCCATTATGTTTCTCCAGACCCTAACCCATTATGTTTCTCCAGACCCTAACCCATTATGTTTCTCCAGACCCTAACCCATTATGTTTCTCCAGACCCTAACCCATTATGTTTCTCCAGACCCTAACCCATTATGTTTCTCCAGACCCTAACCCATTATGTTTCTCCAGACCCTAAGCCATTATGTTTCTCCAGACCCTAAGCCATTATGTTTCTCCAGACCCTAACCCATTATGTTTCTCCAGACCCTAAGCCATTATGTTTCTCCAGACCCTAACCCATTATGTTTCTCCAGACCCTAACCCATTATGTTTCTCCAGACCCTAACCCATTATGTTTCTCCAGACCCTAACCCATTATGTTTCTCCAGACCCTAACCCATTATGTTTCTCCAGACCCTAACCCATTATGTTTCTCCAGACCCTAACCCATTATGTTTCTCCAGACCCTAACCCATTATGTTTCTCCAGACCCTAACCCATTATGTTTCTCCAGACCCTAACCCATTATGTTTCTCCAGACCCTAACCCATTATGTTTCTCCAGACCCTAACCCATTATGTTTCTCCAGACCCTAACCCATTATGTTTCTCCAGACCCTAACCCATTATGTTTCTCCAGACCCTAAGCCATTATGTTTCTCCAGACCCTAACCCATTATGTTTCTCCAGACCCTAAGCCATTATGTTTCTCCAGACCCTAACCCATTATGTTTCTCCAGACCCTAACCCATTATGTTTCTCCAGACCCTAACCCATTATGTTTCTCCAGACCCTAACCCATTATGTTTCTCCAGACCCTAACCCATTATGTTTCTCCAGACCCTAAGCCATTATGTTTCTCCAGACCCTAAGCCATTATGTTTCTCCAGACCCTAAGCCATTATGTTTCTCCAGACCCTAACCCATTATGTTTCTCCAGACCCTAAGCCATTATGTTTCTCCAGACCCTAACCCATTATGTTTCTCCAGACCCTAACCCATTATGTTTCTCCAGACCCTAACCCATTATGTTTCTCCAGACCCTAACCCATAGATGTTTAGAGAAACAGAGGTGGGGGGAACACTTTGTTATTGTCTAATGAATCTAGCTTCATACAAAGATGCTAACCTATATTTTCATGTAATGTAGTTGTGGTTTAATGTAGTTGTGTTTTAATGTTGTGGTTTAATGTAGTTGTGGTTTAATGTAGTTGTGGTTTAATGTAGTTGTGGTTTAATGTAGTTGTGGTTTAATGTAGTTGTGGTTTAATGTAGTTGTGGTTTAATGTAGTTGTGTATGCTATTTCACTTTTATCAGACCTCTCTCAAAATAGTTTTTCATCCAAGTTTTGTAAGGGCCCAGAGCCATGATCGAAAATAAACATTAACACAAAAATAACAAATAAACATCCGTTTGTAATTTATTTTCCTACTATTTGAGGAGCATTCCCGGGTGTTTGCATTAAATCAGACATCCCAGGTGTCTAATGCTGCTGAAAATAACAAAGATTTGGAAGATAATCTGTTTTGAAACATAATATTTGGCCTGCGAGAGACTCTGTGTCAAATGAAATCAAATATTATTGGTCACATACACACGGTTAGCAGATGTTATTGGTCACATACACATGGTTAGCAGATGTTATTGGTCACATACACATGGTTAGCAGATGTTATTGGTCACATACACATGGTTAGCAGATGTTATTGGTCACATACACATGGTTAGCAGATGTTATTGGTCACATACACATGGTTAGCAGATGTTATTGGTCACATACACATGGTTAGCAGATGTTATTGGTCACATACACATGGTTAGCAGATGTTAATGCGAGTGTAGTGAAATACTTGTGCTTCTAGTTCCCGACAGTGCAGCAATATCTAACAAGTAATCTAACAATTCCACAACAACTACCTAATACACACAAATCTAAGTAAAGGAATGGAATATATATTAAAGTGCCAGTGTGTGCGTGCGTGCGTGCGTGCGTGCGTGTGTATGCGTGCGTGCGTGTGCGTGTGTGCGTTTTTCTGTTCTTGTGTGCACAGAAACCCTTTTATTTAGAATGAATTTACTCATCTTCAAGCAACTTCTCTTTGCTTTCACTGGAATGGATTGAATTACTTTATGCAATTGTGGATGATTTGCTGAAATATTTGTCCACACTGTCATCCTTTAATGCTGGGCTCCAGAGTGGCTGGGACAGGATCCACGCGACTGCCTACCCCTTACTCTATTCATTTGTGGTAGCCTACTACCAACAAAAAAAATGTACTTGGTGTGCTAATAACAGAACACAAACAGTGATGTGGAGTAGTGAACTACATGTAATTCAACTAGTAATTTAACTAGATTTTGCAGTAGCTTGGTGGCAGTTACCTAAATTCAAATCTAGGTAGTGTTTTCAGTAGTTAAAAACCTTTTTTTGTTAACTACTCGAACTACACACTACTATTTTTTTAAATAAAATATACACTGTAAAAAAAAAAAAATCCTGTTGTTATCAAAGTGAATTACTGGCAGCCTGTTACTGTAAAAGTTACTGTAAAAACAACAGAAAAGAGAATAGTATGCCTCCGTACCATATTTTACGGTATCTTTTACTGTAATTGATTTACACTACCAATAATGCTACTGTAGTCTTTTTATGGTAACATACTCTTACTATAAAGTCTTATTTGCATATTTCCCAGAGTGCCTTGCCTTTCGAACGAATTGTAGAGTTACCACCCATGACTGTGTTAGTGACAGAGACAAGATTGTTGCATTCATCAATGTTCAGGTCTGTGGTCTTCACCAAGTGAGATCCTCAGCGAGTGTGTTATCATTAATGTTACATTCTTTAACACAATACAATATCTATTTCATAAGGCATTTGAGGGCCTAGCTTTACCCTAATAAAGGGGCCTGAAACTCATGGTTTACAGGCCACCTCATGCCTGCAAGTAGGCTTGCAAAATCTGGTGGAAGTATTCCGGATTTCCTGCTTATTCCCTCCAGTTTCCAGGAATCTTCCAACTGGGGTTTATGGAAAACCTAGACATTTGGGGAAAGTTGTCAGACTTTTGCAACCCTACCTGCAAGTCACATTATGCTTCCTTGCAAAGTTGATGTGTAATTCCTATTGGAATACAGTCAGAGTTAGAAAATCCAACCGTTGAAATGTGTTCACCCGTTACCTGCATTCAGAATGACAGGATGAGGAACGTTGTGAGGTTGACCACCGAAGCCATTTAAACTGGGACAAGCATTTCACTGACGGGTGCATAAAATCTAAATGATTGAATTAGTTTATAAACAAAAAGTAATAAAAATAAAAAATTGTAGCATAATATTAATCAATCAATAAAAATACACAGATATTAAAAAACAATTCCAAAAATTCTACCTGCAGTAAAGCAGCTGGGAAATACGAGAATGATAATGATTGCTGTTGTTTTACAGTAACTTACAGGTGCTAGTCTGCTAATAAGTTACCGTAAACAAAACAGTTTTATGGTACCAATGCCTTTACGGTGATCATTGAAGGTGCCATTACTGGTGTTGTAACCTATTGTATTGGTTGAGGAGGGGGGAGGGGGGAGATTTGTTTGAATTCAGACTAAGTGATGTTGCAATTTGCCTCATTTCCACAAAGGGGCCTGCATTTTACATGTCACTCCTATTTTGTGTGATGCTTGGTTTACTTATGATGTGTCTTTCTGGTTGTAATTTTTTTCTATAATATGAAACAGCATGGCCACAAACAAAGCATATAAAACAACAAAACTAAGAAATAAATATTACGATTATAATAATACAGTAAGTGAACTGCTACTGTGTTCTATGTAGCATCAGATCTACCCGATTCTCACCGGAAACTGTGTTTGTGTTTAATAAGCTAGATTGCACATTTTATAAACATCTGACTCCAGACTGATCTGTTCCTGCTGTTAACATCTGACTCCAGAGTGATCTGTTCCTGCTGTTAACATCTGACTCCAGACTGATCTGTTCCTGCTGTTAACATCTGACTCCAGAGTGATCTGTTCTTGCTGTTAACATCTGACTCCAGACTGATCTGTTCCTGCTGTTAACATCTGACTCCAGAGTGATCTGTTCTTGCTGTTAACATCTGACTCCAGAGTGATCTGTTCCTGCTGTTAACATCTGACTCCAGAGTGATCTGTTCCTGCTGTTAACATCTGACTACAGAGTGATCTGTTCTTGCTGTTAACATCTGACTCCAGAGTGATCTGTTCTTGCTGTTAACATCTGACTCCAGAGTGATCTGTTCTTGCTGTTAACATCTGACTCCAGAGTGATCTGTTCTTGCTGTTAACATCTGACTCCAGAGTGATCTGTTCTTGCTGTTAACATCTGACTACAGACTGATCTGTTCTTGCTGTTAACATCTGACTCCAGAGTGATCTGTTCTTGCTGTTAACATCTGACTCCAGAGTGATCTGTTCCTGATGTTAACATCTGACTCCAGACTGATCTGTTCCTGCTGTTAACATCTGACTCCAGAGTGATCTGTTCCTGCTGTTAACATCTGACTCCAGAGTGATCTGTTCCTGCTGTTAACATCTGACTCCAGAGTGATCTGTTCCTGCTGTTAACATCTGACTCCAGACTGATCTGTTCCTGCTGTTAACATCTGACTCCAGAGTGATCTGTTCCTGCTGTTAACATCTGACTCCAGAGTGATCTGTTCCTGCTGTTAACATCTGACTCCAGGGTGATCTGTTCCTGCTGTTAACATCTGACTCCAGAGTGATCTGTTCCTGCTGTTAACATCTGACTCCAGAGTGATCTGTTCCTGCTGTTAACATCTGACTCCAGAGTGATCTGTTCTTGCTGTTAACATCTGACTCCAGAGTGATCCGTTCCTGATGTTAACATCTGACTCCAGAGTGATCTGTTCCTGCTGTTAACATCTGACTCCAGAATGATCTGTTCTTGCTGTTAACATCTGACTCCAGAGTGATCTGTTCTTGCTGTTAACATCTGACTACAGAGTGATCTGTTCTTGCTGTTAACATCTGACTCCAGAGTGATCTGCTCCTGCTGTTAACATCTGACTCCAGAGTGATCTGTTCTTGCTGTTAACATCTGACTCCAGAGTGATCTGTTCTTGCTGTTAACATCTGACTCCAGAGTGATCTGTTCTTGCTGTTAACATCTGACTCCAGAGTGATCTGTTCTTGCTGTTAACATCTGACTCCAGAGTGATCTGTTCCTGCTGTTAACATCTGACTCCAGAGTGATCTGTTCTTGCTGTTAACATCTGACACCAGAGTGATCTGTTCTTGCTGTTAACATCTGACTCCAGAGTGATCTGTTCTTGCTGTTAACATCTGACTCCAGACGGATCTGTTCTTGCAATTTGTAGTCTATGACATTTCAGATGTAGATATAATGTATCACACAGCAGTTTTGGATTTAGTGAAATAATTTTTCGAAGTAACTTGAGTTAAGTAAACAATATTTTTCTCATTAAGGTTAGCTTTAGTGTAGCTTTAATTATTCCAGTGTGAACTAGTTGGTAGTTTAGTAAACATATATTTTCAGAGTAGATTCCCCAACACTAAACAGAAAGTAGTTTGAATGATTATTAAGGTCTAACTTTCAGGTGTAGGCTGTGCGTGATGGTCCATAAAAGATATCAAAAGTGTAGTCTAAATTATGTCATCACAATCAATTGTGCATTAAGTTTGTGTAGATTGTAGCCTAATTATGAGACAATGACTACACTGAGTGTAGAAAACATTAGGAACTGCTGCTCTTTCCATGACATAAACTGACCAGGTGAATTCAGGTGAAAGCTATCATCCCTTATTGATGTCACTTGTTAAATCCCCTTCGATCAGAAGGGGAGGAGACAGATTAAAGAAGGATTTTTAAGCCTTGAGACAATTGAGACATGATTGTGTGTGTGTGCCATTCAAAGGGTGAATGGGCAAAACAACAGATTTAAGTGCCTTTGCACAGGGTATGATAGTAGGTGACAGGCACAATGGTTTGTGTCAAGAACTGCTGGGTTTTTAACGCTCAACAGTTTGTATGTGTGTTAAGAATGGTCCACCACCCAAAGGACATCCAGCCAACTTCACACAACTGTGGGAAGCATTGGAGACAATATGGGCCAACATCCCTGTGGAACACTTTCGACACCTTGTAAAGTAAGGTAGGGTAAAATAGGGTGCAACTCAATATTAGGAAGGTCTTCCTAATGTTTTGTACACTCACTGTATATCATATGTGTAATCACCAGTAGGCCTTCAGGTTAGTGATTTGATTTGTAGTCCTCACTATAGCAATGCAACAATTTATTGTTGTTGTTGCGCTGGCCTTGACACATACTGCGTAGAGTTTTAATGCAGCATTCAAAACAACTGGGAACTTGGAAATCTCCGACCTCCCACTTGTCTTGAAAGCACCATAGATATATCTATCATATAATAATTGGCGTGTTGATGGCACATGCTATTGCATATGCCTGTGATTTTAATTACTGGTTGATATAGCCATGTGCTTCTCACGTTCGAGGATTCCCGTATTGGTCAGTCCTGGAAACAATTTTGTGAGGGCATGTCGAATGACTTCCAGTGCCAATATGTTTAGGTCAGTGAATAAAGGGGAGGAAAGGTTGCATATTGTGAACATGGGATGCGGGAGGGGTCAGTTGGTGGTGTTGCTGCGTTTAGACAGCTTGTATCACCACGGTGGCAACGCTGCAGAGTAGAGAGGAGGGAACGGAGTGAGAGGCGACAGTCACGACGACTGCAGCAGCTGGTTAAAGTGATATAATCTTGTGTTATGAAATTTAAGTTTTCCGGGAAACATCAGGGGATTATGGAACCACACCATAGAAGGTCATTGCGCTTTTTCGATCAGTTTTGCGCTCATTCTTTATTATATTGGTTGAGGAGGGGGGAGGGGGGAGATTTGTTTGAATTCAGACTAAGTGATGTTGCAATTTGCCTCATTTCCACAAAGGGGCCTGCATTTTACATGTCACTCCTATTTTGTGTGATGCTTGGTTTACTTATGATGTGTCTTTCTGGTTGTAATTTTTTTCTATAATATGAAACAGCATGGCCACAAACAAAGCATATAAAACAACAAAACTAAGAAATAAATATTACGATTATAATAATACAGTAAGTGAACTGCTACTGTGTTCTATGTAGCATCAGATCTACCCAATTCTCACCGGAAACTGTGTTTGTGTTTAATAAGCTAGATTGCACATTTTATAAACATCTGACTCCAGACTGATCTGTTCCTGCTGTTAACATCTGACTCCAGAGTGATCTGTTCTTGCTGTTAACATCTGACTCCAGACGGATCTGTTCTTGCAATTTGTAGTCTATGACATTTCAGATGTAGATATAATGTATCACACAGCAGTTTTGGATTTAGTGAAATAATTTTTCGAAGTAACTTGAGTTAAGTAAACAATATTTTTCTCATTAAGGTTAGCTTTAGTGTAGCTTTAATTATTCCAGTGTGAACTAGTTGGTAGTTTAGTAAACATATATTTTCAGAGTAGATTCCCCAACACTAAACAGAAAGTAGTTTGAATGATTATTAAGGTCTAACTTTCAGGTGTAGGCTGTGCGTGATGGTCCATAAAAGATATCAAAAGTGTAGTCTAAATTATGTCATCACAATCAATTGTGCATTAAGTTTGTGTAGATTGTAGCCTAATTATGAGACAATGACTACACTGAGTGTAGAAAACATTAGGAACTGCTGCTCTTTCCATGACATAAACTGACCAGGTGAATTCAGGTGAAAGCTATCATCCCTTATTGATGTCACTTGTTAAATCCCCTTCGATCAGAAGGGGAGGAGACAGATTAAAGAAGGATTTTTAAGCCTTGAGACAATTGAGACATGATTGTGTGTGTGTGCCATTCAAAGGGTGAATGGGCAAAACAACAGATTTAAGTGCCTTTGCACAGGGTATGATAGTAGGTGACAGGCACAATGGTTTGTGTCAAGAACTGCTGGGTTTTTAACGCTCAACAGTTTGTATGTGTGTTAAGAATGGTCCACCACCCAAAGGACATCCAGCCAACTTCACACAACTGTGGGAAGCATTGGAGACAATATGGGCCAACATCCCTGTGGAACACTTTCGACACCTTGTAAAGTAAGGTAGGGTAAAATAGGGTGCAACTCAATATTAGGAAGGTCTTCCTAATGTTTTGTACACTCACTGTATATCATATGTGTAATCACCAGTAGGCCTTCAGGTTAGTGATTTGATTTGTAGTCCTCACTATAGCAATGCAACAATTTATTGTTGTTGTTGCGCTGGCCTTGACACATACTGCGTAGAGTTTTAATGCAGCATTCAAAACAACTGGGAACTTGGAAATCTCCGACCTCCCACTTGTCTTGAAAGCACCATAGATATATCTATCATATAATAATTGGCGTGTTGATGGCACATGCTATTGCATATGCCTGTGATTTTAATTACTGGTTGATATAGCCATGTGCTTCTCACGTTCGAGGATTCCCGTATTGGTCAGTCCTGGAAACAATTTTGTGAGGGCATGTCGAATGACTTCCAGTGCCAATATGTTTAGGTCAGTGAATAAAGGGGAGGAAAGGTTGCATATTGTGAACATGGGATGCGGGAGGGGTCAGTTGGTGGTGTTGCTGCGTTTAGACAGCTTGTATCACCACGGTGGCAACGCTGCAGAGTAGAGAGGAGGGAACGGAGTGAGAGGCGACAGTCACGACGACTGCAGCAGCTGGTTAAAGTGATATAATCTTGTGTTATGAAATTTAAGTTTTCCGGGAAACATCAGGGGATTATGGAACCACACCATAGAAGGTCATTGCGCTTTTTCGATCAGTTTTGCGCTCATTCTTAGTAATTGTTTTAATTTCCAAAGCCACTTGAAATGAAGAATACTGGTGATTTAACTAAATTAACAATGTGTCTGTGTTGATCCATGGATTTACACTTATCTGGTATGGAGGAACTGGGTCATCAACATGAGTTTTGATACTGCTAATGATGCCAACTTCTGGAGTAACGGGTCCTCTGAGCTGTACGCAGAGACACCAGGACCGTTGTCTGCAAATAATTCCAATTTGACCACAGCGAATTACACAGACACGAATCCTCTGGACCTTACCCGAGCCGTGTCAGTTGGTATGGTTCTGGGCGCTTTCATTTTGTTCGCAATCGTGGGCAACATACTCGTAATACTTTCCGTTGTGTGCAACAGACACCTGCGTATCCCAACGAACTATTTCATTATCAACCTAGCAATTGCAGACCTGTTACTGGGTACCACAGTTCTGCCCGTGTCCGCAACACTGGAGATTCTCGACTACTGGGTATTCGGGAGGATCTTCTGTGACATCTGGGCAGCAGTGGACGTGTTATGTTGCACGGCCTCCATCATGAGCCTGTGCGTAATATCCATAGACCGTTATATAGGCGTGCGCTACCCACTGCAGTACCCCTGTATAGTAACGGAGAAAAGAGCCATTTTGGCCATGCTCGGTGTGTGGGTTCTCGCCACTGTCATCTCCATCGGACCTCTACTAGGGTGGAAACAACCACCCTCAAATGATGACACCGTTTGCCCCATCACCGAAGAGCCCTTTTACGCACTCTTCTCCTCCCTGGGTTCATTTTATATACCTCTGGCTGTCATCCTGTGCATGTACTGCCAGGTTTATGTAGTTGCCAAACGGACAACTAAGAACTTGGAGGCGGGGGTCATGAAAGAACGCATGGACTCGAATGAGCTCACGCTCAGGATCCACTGCAAAAACGCACAGCTGCAAGAATACTGCGTCACGGGCAAAGGCCAGGCGCGGAGCACACTAACGGTGAAACTGCTCAAGTTCTCCCGAGAGAAGAAAGCTGCTAAAACTCTGGGTGTGGTGGTAGGCATGTTTATTCTCTGCTGGCTGCCATTCTTCCTCGTGCTGCCCATCGGTAGGTTTGGAGTTTTTTTGTTTGTTGCACACTTGTGTCACAATTTCTCACTAGTTCTATCGGGTTAAATTGAACCACATAACTGTTAGATAGATATGACACTGCACGCATACATGTTGTTTTTCAAATAAACCTTGAATGTGTGCGTATGTTTGCGTGCGTGTGTGTGTGACATGACAGGACAGCATCTAACCGAACAGCCTATTCTCTGCTAGTGTCCTCCAATGCAAGTATACAGCGGCATTTGGAAAGTATTCAGACCCCGTGACTTTTTCCACATTTTATTACATTACAGCCTTGTTCTAAAATGGATTAAATGTTTTTTCCCCTCATCAATCTACAAACCTATATAATAACCAAAAGCAAAAACAGGTTTTTAGAAATGTTGGCCAAAAAATGTTTTAACCTGAAATATGACATTTACGTAAGTATTCAGACCCTTTCCTCAGTATTTTGTTGAAGCACCTTTGGCAGTGATTACAGCCTCAAGTTTTCTTGTGTACGACACTACAAGCTTGGCACACCTGTATTTGGGGAGTTTCTCCCATTCTTCTCTGCAGATCCTCTCCAGCTCTGTCAGGTTGGATGGAGAGCGTCGCTGTACAGCTATTTTCAGGTCTCTCCAGAGATGTTCGATCAGGTTCAAGTCTGGACATTCAGAGACTTGTCCTGAAACCACTCCTGTGTTATCATGGCTGTGTGCTTAGGGTCGTTGTCCACAGAGGAACTCTGGAGCTTTGTTAGAGTGACCATCGGGTTCTTGGTCACCTCTCTGACCAAGGCCCTTCTCCCCAGATTGCTCAGTTTGGCCGGGCAGCCAGCTCTAGGAAGAGTCTTGGTGGTTCCAAACTTCTTCCATTTAAAAATGATGGAGGCCACTGTGTTCTTTGGGACCTTCAATGCAGCAGAAATGGTTTGGTACCCTTTTCCAGATCTGTGCCTCAACCCAATCCTGTCTCTGAGCTCAATTCCTTCGACCTCATAGTTTTGTTTCGCTCTGACATACCCTGTCAACTGTGGGACCTTATATAGTCAGGTTTGTGTCTTTCCAAATCATGTCCAATCAATTCAATTTACGACAGGTGGACTCCAATCAAGTTGTAGATACATCTCAGGGATGATCAATGGAAACAGAATGCAACTGAGCTCAATTTCGAGTCTCATAGCAAAGGGTCTGAATACCTAAATAAGGTATTTATTTTATTTTATTGTAAATTAGCCCAAAAATTCACAAAAACCTGTGTTCACTCTGTCGTTATGGAGTATTGTGTGTACATTGTCGCGGAAAAAAATGAATTTGAATCCATTTTAGAAAAAGGCTGTAACCTAACAAAATGTGGAAAAAGTCAAGGGGTCTGAGTACTTTCCCGAATGCACTGTATAAACACTTAAGCACTCAAGCAGATATACACACAGACAGAAACACTTTCTCCCTCCCTCTCTCCCTCTCTTTGACACACACACACACACACATAATAATTTTTTTCACATACAGTATGCCAACAGTATAGAGTTTTCATAATAAGGATTTAACAAGAAGCAGTGTGTACCCATGCCAAAACATGTAGGGTGTTAACTTCCTTTTATTATGTGGGAAAAGGCTTTTCCATGAATTAACTTGCCATATTTTCTAGTCAGTGGCACCAGAAACGGGCAATTTTTCATTTACATTTTGTAAAGAAATGACACACACACACACACACACACAACCAGACACACTGTCACATTCTAACACACACAATCTACACATACATTATCCTTTAGTTGTACTGTTTGTATATATTGTATTTTACATGTGTGTGACTGTTCTTGTCTATCAGTGTATGAGAGTTTCTGCTACTCGTCATGTTTTATGTTTTTGTGATGACCGCCGGATGAATAGCTGCTGCTTCAGCAAAACCTAATGGGATTACATATAAAGCACTAAAGCAAAAATATTAATAGCCCTATATCACTAGGCAGGAGACTATATAAATAGATACAAAAATATCAATAGCTCTATATCACTAGGCAGGAGACTATATAAATAGATACAAAAATATCAATAGCTCTATATCACTAGGCAGGAGACTATAGCTACAAAAAGCATCAAATATGATCAATTGTTGATTATACTCATTATTTTGTGTTTTTACTAAACCAGTTTGTTCATCACATAAATAAATCCTGAATTCTCCTTTTTCAAGCTTGATATCGATCAGTCCTCACCGTGCTTGAGATGACAGAAATGGTCAGTGTTGTGGCGATAAGCAGGTTATTTGGAACTGCTGACATTACCCAGTGTTAATGTCCAATCGAGGCTCCCTTTAGTTTCCCGAGGCCTCATTTGGGGTGCAATATGGACCATAAGGCTGTGTGGGTGACATAGATGGAGACATGTATGCATTGAGGCACAGCAGTCACCTAGCTTGGCCACACCATGGAAGTGGAAGTAATGTGTAGAGGTGGTGACAGCCAGTGAAGATTCACACAAATTGATGTTGCAAAATTAAGACAATGCTTTGGGTAGTAACCTAATTAGTCTGCCGTTTGTTCGTGTCTTTGTGTGTACCATACGCTATAGGAACCCTGTTGGACCCTCCCCCGAGAGGCTCAGGGACATTTTAAGATAATAAAAATGTCATTTGGTTTGAAGGATTACAGCTTTCCTGACGCTGGTTGTAATTTCCCCCTCCTATCGGGGTTTTGGAATAGGATGTTTGATATATGTGTTATGTATTCTGGGAGCAACAATAAGCCCTGAATAGCTTCGTCTTTGCTTTCTCTACCCTCACAATGCTTTCAGACTACCAGTATATCAGTGAATATATCATCTACAGAACATTATATTCAATTCTTATTTACTTGAGGTATGGCGATTGAGAATAGGTATTATCTCAATTCTGCAATAAAACCCAAGATATAAACTGTAATAATTGGTATATATGGTGTTTTCATTGGAAATGATTGGGTCCTTACAAAGCACTCACTCATATGTTTTTAGTCGTTAACCTACTGTGTAGCCGTTCTCTCAGACAAATTGGATCAAAATAGCTGGGTCAAATATTCTTGGTGTCCACATTCGACAGACTATTGCAACTGGCAGGATTTTAAATAATCTCTTTGAAAGCTTTTGCAGATTGTGTTTGACGATAGCGCCACTTTTCACTGCCAGTATAAACTATGCAATTCTCAAGCTGTCTGCACTGACCCAACAAAGGCATGTTTTGTTTGTATCACCCAACATAATGTAATTACCACAAACAATGGTGCTCTGTGATCTAGTATGCCTGTATCTTACACCTTGTCCTCATGCGGAGGTGGTGAACAATAGAAGGATAATTTTGTGGGGAAAACAGGAAACAACATCTGTTCAAACAAACACAAATGATGGTAATCAGGATAGAAGTTGAGAGTTTCTTTTGCTTTTTTTCATCACAAAACTCACCAGATGAACCAAAACATTACATACTAAAGATATTGCTCTTCGATTGTCGCTTTCCATGTTATGTAACCAATATTTACTGTTTTGTCAAGGTTACAAGTTGAATATATAACCTCTTAGCAAAAAGGGTTCAAAAAGGGTTCTTTGGCTGGACCACTAGGAGAACCCTTTTTGGTTCCAGGTAGAACTATTTTGGGTTCCAGGTAGAACCCTTTTTTGGTTCCAGGTAGAACTATTTTGGGTTCCAGGTAGAACCCTTTTTGGTTCCAGGTAGAACCCTTTTTGGTTCCAGGTAGAACTATTTTGGGTTCCAGGTAGAACCCTTTTTTGGTTCCAGGTTGAACTATTTTGGGAACCAAAAAAAACCCCGTTTTTTTAAGGGTTATCCTACGGGGACAACCAAAGAACCATTTTAGGTTCTATATAGCATATTTTTTTCTAAGCGTGTACGGACAATAATATTGCATTCCCACCATATTTAATAGATTATTCCAGAAGGTTTCAGACTAGTTAACTAACCAACCCAAATTCTCCAATGAGCTGTAATTTGAACGTGATATGATGGTGATGGGTCCCTTATGCTTCTAGATCAGTGGTTCCCGAACTTTGTATAGTCCCGTACCCCTTCAAACGTTCAGCCTCCAGCTGTACTCTCAAATTTTGTTTTTTTGCCATCATTGTAAGCCTGCCACACACACACTATACGATACATTTATTAAACATAAGAATGAGTGTGAGTTTTTGTTACAACCCGGCTCGTGGGAAGTGACAAAGAGCTCTTATATGACCAGGGCACAAATAATAATATAATAATAATATAATAATTTTGATCTTTATTTAGCCATCTTACATATAAAAGCTTATCGGTTCATCAAAAAATTGTGAATAACTCACCACAGGTGAATGAGAAGGGTGTGCTTGAAAGGATGAACATAACTCTGCCATGTTGGGTTGTATTGGAGAGAGTCTCATTCTTAAATCCTTTTCCACACACAGTCTGTGCCTGTATTTAGTTTTCATGCTAGTGAGGGCCGAGAATCCACTCTCACATTTGTACGTGTTTGCAAAGGGCATCAGTGTCCTAACAGCGTGATTTGCCAAGGCAGGATACTCTGAACGCAGCCCTATCCAGAAATCTGGCAGTGGCTTCTGATTTAAATTACATTTTCACAGAAACGCTTGTTGCGATTTCGATGAGGCTCTCTTGTTCAGATATCGGTAAGTGGACTAGAGGCAGGGCATGGAAGATAACGAATCCAGTTGTTTGTTTTGCCTGTTTCGGGAACGTACCTGCGTAATTACACACTCAACTCACTCAGGTGCTTCGCTATATCACATTTGACATTTTCCGTAAGCTTGAGTTCATTTGCACACAAAAAATCATAGTTAAGGCTATGAGGCTATGATGGAAAGACCTGTGTGTTGTCCTTGTTAATGCAGACAAAGAGCTCCAACTTCTTAATCGTTGCCTCAATTTTGTCCCGCACATTGAATATAGTTGCAGAGAGTTCCTGTAATCCTAGATTCAGATCATTCAGGTGAGAAAAAACATCACCCAGATAGGCCAGTCGTGTGAGAAACTATCATTGCATAATGCAGAAAATACACGAGAGTTCAGGGGCCTTGCTTTAACAAAGTTAACCATTTTCACTGTAGTGTCCAAAACATCTTTCAAGCTGTCAGGCATTCCCTTGGCAGCAAGAACCTCTCGGTGGATGCTACAGTGTACCCATGTTGCGTCGGGAGCAACTGCTTGCACGTGCGTTACCACTCCACTATGTCTCCCTGTCATGGCTTTGCGCCTTCAGTACAGATACCAACACATCTTGACCACCGAAGTCCATTTGATGTCACAAAGCTGTCCAGTACTTTAAAAATATCCTCTCCTGTTGTCCTGGTTTCCGGTGATTTGCAGAAGAGGATGTCTTCCTTAATTGACCCCCCATAAACCGGATATTTTTATTTGGGGTACCCCCGACGGCATTGCACGTACCCTAGTTTGTGAATACCTGTTCTAGAGTAATGCAGTTGGAACGCCAGGGCCTTCGTACGGTAGGGCCCCACTGACTAGCATACCTCTTAGGCCCTCTTTAAAAATGGCTTTGGACATGATCTTTGACTCCATGCTTTCGTCCATTCGTAGGTGTGTGAGGAGAGGTCCGATGGTATTTAGTTCCCAGGTAGATCTCAGAGTCATTCATAGCCTACTCTATCATAGTCAAGTGTGTCTTAGAAAAGAAACCAAAACCAGAACAAAAGATAAACCCCTCCCTGTACATAATATCTGCTCCTGATTTAATCTGTAGTTTATGCTTCTGTCTTCATTTTTTTTTAAATGGCAGTTATTTTCTCATACCATCAATACAGTTCCTCTAATGGCCTCCACATTGGCAGGAGAGGGCATGGACTGAGAGATTCCGTTTGGGATTATTTCTATGGCGACTGATTGTGAAATGAGTCCAGGAACAATTATAGATGGAGGTGTTTACTGCATTTTATCCTGAGTTCTCCTCCTCGTTCCTCTAACATGCCAGGAGATGTGTTGAAAGCCTGCAGCCTCACAGGGCACTGCTTTTTTTTTTAACCTTTATTTAACTAGGCAAGTCAGTTAAGAACAAATTCTTATTTTCAATGACGGCCTAGGGTTAACAGTGGGTTAACTGCCTGTTCAGGGGCAGAACGACAGATTTTGACCATGTCAGCTCGGGGGATTCGATCTTGCAACCTTTCGGTTACTAGTCCAACGCTCCAACCACTAGGCTACCTGCCGCCCCTAAAGACCTCATACAGGCACTGTACATTTAACTGCCGTCTCTCTTTAGAGTCTGATGTATTTCACCAGTCCTTGCTTTGTTATTTACTCCGTCTGTAGAGCAACATCGACTACCTTCCTTTGTTTGGCTCAATAGTCAGCCAGCGTTAAGCAGCCGTCGAGAAGGACTCGGTCAATTAGTAGATAAGAAAGCCGGAAGCATCTGGTTTCTGGATGTGTGAAAGACGTTGCCAGTAGATTAAGTGGTGAATTAGTGATTCAATCACTGGGTTAGATAGACTGTGGACAGAGAAATTGGACAGAGAGCTGTGATTTGTTGTCCTGGATTCCACAGTTGCACGGCACGGAGGAGCATCCTAAATCTTCTTAAGTGAGCACTATCAGAACATAGTGCAGGGTTTGGGTTCATTCTATTTCAATTCTAGTCAATTCAAAAGTCGAATTCCAAATTTCCCTCATTGAAAAGCATTGAAGAGAATTGGAATTGGAATTTCAGTGTACTTGCAGAATTTAAATGGAATTGACACCAATCCCGGTATAGTGGGTTGTTGGCTTCATGTGACTAGGGAGGTTCGGGGCTGAGGAGGTTACAGTGTATGGAACTGTGCTGGAGAACTGTACACACGTTTTACTGGAAAACGAACCCAGGCAGAAGCACATCATTAATTACTGCAGTGGGCTAAATCAGGGTCACACAGTGTGTTTCTTGGTTTGAAACAAATATACTTTGAAACAAAGGTTTTCACCTCACACTCATTTGGGCTCAGTGCTAGAGGCTTCACTACAGGCCCTGGTTCAATTCCAGGCTGTATCGCAACTGGCCATGATTGGGAGTCCCATAGGGAGGCGCACAATTGGCCCAGCGTTCTCCGGGTTAGGATTTGGCCGGGATAGGCCGTCGTTGATAATAAGAATTTGTTCTTAACTGACTTGCCTAGTTAAATTAAGGTTAAATAAAGGTTAAATAAAAAAATATTCATAGTTAAGGGCTTAAAAAAATAAGACACCTGTACCATGTCAGAAATAGAGTTGAAATGTATTCAATTTTGAGTTTGCATCCTAATATTACACTTTATATACATCACAGTAGACTGGCATATAACAAAACCGTTTGACATAGAAACACCAGATTTCTGACGTAAAAAAAAAAATGTTTATAATTGTTTTTATTGATAACATTACACCCATGGGGACACTAGGTCATTTAACTGCAGGAAAGGACTACAGTGTAACCTCTCCTCAGGCCAGGCTGAGAAATTACAAATGTGTCCTTGAATTAGATGGTTCTAAGAGCCATGGTTCTATTATGAGAAAACACAGTAATAACTCTTGTTAAACATCTCTCCATCCCAGAGTCTAAAGAGAGAACCAGGATGGAATGCCACATCTTTCTCTTCAGGTTTTCATCCAATAACGTGACAGCCAGGGTTTCTGTGGCAGGACATACCAAAGTGGATGAGTACCCACAATGCTGAGTCCAAAAAGGCCAAAAAAGGGGATGTGATGTTCAACAGGGGAGGAGTACAAGGGCAGTAAAACAGTGGACTCCCAGCAGTGAAAGCCTCTGGGATTAGTTCGCCTGTAAAATTAGGAAGGCTTTGGAATGATGACGGATCTCTGTGACCTTTGTTTATGAGCTGGAGACAGTAAAGATAAAGATTAAACTCCAGAAAGTGCTTCTCTGAAACTGATACTATCTCATGCCAGCGCAGTAGTGGCATTGCTTACTGTAATGATTTCTTTATTGAATGTGAGATTGCTTGTAAATCCTGCCTTATCTTGAACTTTTTCCACATTTACAGTGTTTACAGCTTTTATTCTTTAACATTCAAGGTTCAGTAGCTTATTTAGAATCAGTGAAGGTTGATGTGAGGTCGGTAGAGTTGACCTCAGTGGTTAAGGAGACCATAGTGCAGTAATGATGAGTGCCGTCAGTGAGTCACCTTATCTTTCTCCATCTCTCTGTTATCGGGGGGGTTGTGTATATCAGGTGCTTGAGGTAGGTGTGTCGTATCACACACAATAGAATGTAGCTTTCAAGCTTGAATGAATGTATGATTATATATTTGAAATAATTTTGTCTTAAGTTCTATCGTAAAAAAATATGACGCTTGAAAAATACCAGCAGACAGACAATCTGTCTGTACTAAAGAGTTGAATAAAGACCCCCCACCCTGCACTCCCTAAAACGTTCTCTCATCTCCTTCGTCGCTGATCATTGATCTGAAAGGTCTGGGAAGGTGAAAGCAAGCTTATATTTCACCTTTCTCCGTCTCTCTCGATCAGTGGTGCGGAGTGAGAGGAGAATGCCGGTGGATAGCTGCTGGTACGTTGGCTTTCTGTGAGGTTCTATTTGGGGTGGCAGGGTAGCCTAGTGGTTAGAGCGTTGGACTAGTAACCGGAAGGTTGCAAGTTCAAACCCCCAACCTGACAAGGTACAAATCTGTCATTCTGCCACTGAACAGGCAGTTAACCCACTGTTCCTAGGCCGTCATTGAAAATAAGAATTTGTTCTTAACTGACTTGCCTAGTTAAATAAAGGTTAAAAAAATAAAAAATACTGCCATCTATTGATCATCAAAATGAATGGATTGAAGAGATGGTTCCTCATTTACATTATTGTCTCAGGATACATCTACCACAACAGTACATAGCACAGCGTAATCATTTCTCAAATGTAAAGTTATGTGTAATAACATTTGTTTTTCCGATAATATCTCTCAATTGATAACCTATTTTCACCATGTACTCGCTCAGGGTCGTTCAACGCCAACCTGCGTCCCTCGGAGACGTTCTTCAAGGTGATCTTCTGGCTGGGCTATTTCAACAGCTGCCTGAACCCCATCATCTACCCCTGCTACAGCCGAGAGTTCAAGCAGGCCTTCATACGCATCCTTAAGTGCCGCTGCCATCAGAAGAAGAAGAAGCAGAAGGGTTGGAATGCCTACTACAACCAACGTTCCTCTCGCCTGGGCTCCACCAATACCTCCTACCTGAATGGAAGTCAGCAGACCCTGTCCTCCGTCAACCCCAGCCCTCACTGTGTCAGCAAAGGGACTGGCTCTCGCCTAGAGCCTGGGTTTGACCTCAACTCCCCATCCCCCTGCACGTCTCTGCCTGGGAGCCCCTTCACTGGCCAGATGAGAGCCCTCCCTGGGGCTGTCTACCAGAGCACCAGCAGAAATAACAGAGTCCACCTGGTCTCTCCCTTGGCCAGGGAGTCAGTTCATGCCAATGGACAGAGTAGGAATGGAGAGGTGGAGCATGGAACAATCAGGGCAACACCTGACACAATTATGTAATGACTGTGTGGGGCACCAGTCATAAGCCTGGACAATATCGTTTAATAGTCTGTACTAATGCTGGCATGAGACTTCTTTTAGAGACACTATACATTGGATCATTGTAAATGTCTAAATGCAATATGGACAGCAGCCTAACTACTGTAGAAGTATGGATTGAAGATGTCCACATCACAATGTTTCCCTGACTATTTATTACTAAGAATCTGGTTGCTTCTAGTTACATGTCCTCCAAATGTCATCGTCAATAGGTCTTTTGGACAATTTTAGACAGAACACTAAGGTTCTCTGCTACTGCACCAAGCATTTGCAGAACAATGCGTGCAGCTCTGGCACATACTAACTAGGCCCTTGAAAGACTCCATGAAAAAGGGACCAACTGTACCCACGTTTTGACTTGGGTTGCACTGCTCTGCATTTGTAACAGATATACATACAGTTGAAGTCGGAGGTTTACACACACCGTAGCCAAATACATTTCAGCTCAGTTTTTCACATTTCCTGACATTTAATCTTAGTAAAAATGCCCTGTTTTAAGTCAGTTAGGATAATCACTTTATTTTAAGAATGTGAAATGTCAGAATAATAGTAGAGAGAATGATTTATTTCAGCTTTTATTTCTTTCATGACATTCCCAGTGGGTCAGAAGTTTACATACACTCAATTAGTATTTGGTAGCATTGCCTTTAAGTTGTTTATCTTGGGTAAAACATTTCGGGTAGCCTTCCGCAAGCTTCCCACAGTAAGTTGGGTGAATTTTGGCCCATTCATCCCGACTGAGCTGGTGTAACTGAGTCAGGTCTGTAGGCCTCCTTGCTCGCATATGCTTTTTCGGTTCTGCACACAAATTTTCTATAGGATTGAGGTCAGGGCTTTGTGATGGCCACTCCAATACATTGACTTAAGCCATTTTGCCACAATATTGGAAGGATGCTTGGGGTCATTGTCCATTTGGAAGACCCATTTGCGACCAAGCTTTAACTTCCTGACTGATGTCTTGAGATGTTGCTTCAATATATCCACATAATTTTATTTCCCCGTGATGCCATCTATTTTGTGAGTGCACCAGTCCCTCCTGCAGCAAAGCACCCCCACAACATGATGCTGCCACCCCCGTGCTTCATGGTTGGGATGGTGTTCTTTGGCTTGCAAGCCTCCCCTTTTTCCTCCAAACATAACGATGGTCATTATGGCCAAACAGTTCTATTTTTGTTTCATCAGACCAGAGAATATTTCTCCAAAAACTATGATCTTTGTCCCCATGTGCAGTTGCAAACCGTAGTCTGACTTTTTCCATGGCGGTTTTGGAGCAGTGGCTTCTTCCTTGCTGAGTAACCTTTCAGGTAATGTCGATATAGGACTCATTTTTACTGTGGATATAGATACTTTTGTACCCGTTTCCTCCAGCATCTTCACAAGGTCCTTTGCTGTTGTTCTGGGATTGATTTGCACTTTCGCACCAAAGTACGTTCATCTCTAGGAGACAGAACAGTGCGTCTCCTTCCTGAGCGGTATGATGGCTGCGT